>NC_053160.1:5822849-5840349 GCF_016835505.1 Polypterus senegalus
ATTAGGGCTCGTCTCAATTTTGCTAAGAAACATCTCAATGATTGCCAAGACTTTTGGGAAAATACCTTGTGGACTGATGAGACAAAAGTTGAACTTTTTGGAAGGCAAATGTCCCGTTACATCTGGCGTAAAAGGAACACAGCATTTCAGAAAAAGAACATCATGCCAACAGTAAAATATGGTGGTGGTAGTGTGATGGTCTGGGGTTGTTTTGCTGCTTCAGGACCTGGAAGGCTTGCTGTGCTGTGCTTGATTGCAGTTATTGCTGCTAAGGGTGGCCCAACCAGTTATTAGGTTCAGGGGGCAATTACTTTTTCACACAGGGCCATGTAGGTTTCTCCCTAAATAATAAAAACCATCATTTAAAAACTGCATTTTGTGTTTACTTGTGTTATATTTGACTAATGGTTAAATGTGTTTGATGATCAGAAACATTTTGTGTGACAAACATGCAAAAGAATAAGAAATCAGGAAGGGGGCAAATAGTTTTTCACACCACTGTACATACTTATTATGATCCAGCTTGGTTCAAAACACGAAACACATTTTATCATAGTGAATAACAAATAATAGCATCAGCTTTTAAGCATAAGCTCAAAAGGATATGAGACTCAGACACATGCCAGGTGCACACATAGAGCAGGGTTCAAATTTAACTCTTACAATAGTCTCCGTAATGTCGGTTCCAATTCAGCACACGACTCCAAAAGGACAACTCTAGGATGTCTAAATTAGCTATCTAATCTAAATCAGACATCGTCACGAAAATGGACACAAATACCATTAACGACATTTAAATAACCGCAAAAATGTTTCTCAGTTTGTCTCTCTAAAAATCCTCCGAAGAGATGAGACTTTTTCAAAGAGATTTTTGATTTTTCAAGTCCTGCGAGACAAAACTTTTGACATGAAATTGTTTCAAATCCTGCCCTCATTCGTGTGAATGCCTTTGACAGACACATTTCCTGCTCTCTCAGCTCTTATAAATTTTTACGTTTTCCTCACTTTAAGTTCCCAATTAAAGAAGACGTTTTATGTCCAAATCCTATTGAAGAATTTCATCCCAAAGGGTTATCAACAGAAGAAATGAGTACGCAGGCAATCCTAGCACCGAGAAACGATGAAGTCAAACGAATTAACGTGAAAATTGCTGATCGGTTACACAGCAAATTGGTTAAATGAGTATCAATAGACTATACTGAAACAGTTGGTGGTGATGGTGCGGAAGATGAAAACATCAACTTACAATATCACGAAGAATATCTACAACCGTTAACACCATACGAATTACTGTAGAAAGAAGGATGTATCCAAGAAAGGTAATGTAGTACATCTTCCGTGGATAACATTGGACACCAACGGAGATCTTGATATGCCATTTGTATTACAACGCTAACCATTTCCCATCAGAATAGATTTTGCAAAGACAAATTTGCACACAAATCTCATAGACAAACATTCAAAAAAGTCGGTTTCTCACAGGCAGTTATACGTTGTGTTGTCACAAATGTAAGTACAAACACAGAATCCAAATTCAATGCAATATTGATGAAAATTTTATTCAAAAAAGTGTTTTTACTGAAGTTTAAAAAATATTTGCGCAAAGCCAAATAGAACGAAATAGTATAATGCAATGAAAAACTCGAACGGAACCTGACACATAATTTACTTTCAAATTATTACATTTTACTATTTGTTATTATGGTTAATTACTTGCTGTAATGTAAAATATGTGACAATTCCCATGAAAATAACAATTTGATTAAACTGTACATCCGCTTCCCATACGCGAGCGGCACAACAGCAAGGTGGCTTGCGCGTAGCGCCGGCCTGGGGGTTGGCAAGCGAGCAGAGGGGTCAAATCCCCCTAGTCCATATAATTTAACTGTGGCAAAAAGAACTACCTTGTTTAATGAAGTTAGAACATGTATGCATGTTTTAACTGATTTGAAAGTTAGAGTGTTTTCTGTTATTTGTTTGCTTTATCAAAGACACAGATATCATATTTTTGTTTTTTTTAAATATTTTGTCACAGTGTGACATGCGTTAAGAGATTTGCTCAGACCGCCATGCCACCGTTGGTTTAGACAGGCACAAGCCACAGCCATGTGCACTACTGTTTCAGTCTCTTGTACCGAGTACCTGTTGTGGTGCAAAATTTGGTATATAAGCTGATAAATATTTTGTATGTCTTTATTTGTAACTTAAGACATTAGTGTTCTGTCATCGAGAAGAACAGCAATGGTTTGATGGTTAAGAACCCTCTCCCCCTTTTTAGGGCAGAGTCTTTGTAATTTTATGACAGGGTCAGGTGAAGGGCCTAAAACCAGTTTGGCAAGCGATTCTCTGCAGGTCTCGCTCAATGAACCCCCGCATGGAGGCCAACTACCTCGCTGGCAAGCTTCACCTTAACAAATGGTATTGGGGGCACCAGAATTCTATTGGTCTAAAGTTGCCTGAAGCCATTAAGTACCACGATGCCCTATTAGCTGTAGGGTTTGGACAGAGAATCTATAAATTTGCTTGCTTTACCCCCTTTCTGTCATCTGATGAAGGAGGATCCCACACACCATGAACTGAAAAAGACCCCACTGAGAAGCACAACTCGGCGGCCATATTGAGACAGGCATGTGGCCTGTTCTGAAGAAAGATGCCTTAGCTAGAGACGTTTTCAATAATAAACAAGTCTGTGTGCCACCTGAAACTACACATCAGCATTTATCAGGCTGTACGGTTCCCAATATTCACTTGTACTTTGCTTATTGTTATTATTTATGAATATTATCAATAATGTATTATTTAAAGTTGTAACTTAACTCCTGCTTGTTGTTTACTATACCTAATTGCCTGAGGTTATAAATGCAGAAGAGAAGGCGGGGAGACGTTATAGGGTACAATATCTTATATCAGTGGTAAGTCTGTGAGATTTGAGGCATTCTGACAAAGGCTGCACTTTTAATAATACGAAAGGGGAAAGTAGAGCAATAGAGAACTCTACCAAGACAAAACAGTACTGAAGATCTATTTGCTGACAGGAGTGTCTTTCAGGTGTGTAAAAGAGGGAAATATAATACTGTATACAACATATTTGGGATATACAGTGGAACCTCAGGTCACAAACGTCTCGGACCACGTACAAATCGGGTTACGACCAAAAAGATCACCAAACTTTTGCATCTGTTCTCGACCACACACTCGGGTGACGAACAAGCCAGTTTCCCTTCCGGTTAGTACGTGCTGATGATTTCTGCACGTGTTCAGTCTCTCCTTGTACAATACATTGTTCTCGGTCAGACGTGCGTGCATGCAAGGTTAGTTTTCTTGGTTGTTTATGGTTAGTTTTTGAATAAATGAAGGATATTTTTTAAATTTTCATTTTTTTCCCTGTGCTTAAAACTCATTTAAAAAAAAAGTGTTTACAGCGAGCGGTTTGTAAGGCTGTTGCATGAACTCTTGCAATGTTAGTTTTCTCTGTTCAAGGTCTTGACCCAAGGTTCCACTGTACTGCAGTGTAACGGCTCTGTGCTGGCATCTGGAAGGCTGTCGGTTCAAATCCCAATACTACCAGAAGGGATCCTACTCTGTTGGGCCTTTGAGTAAGGCCCTTAACCTTAGAAATAAACTTGATCCATTAAGCTAAAAATTCAAGACAGAGGTAAAGAATTTGGGGGTAATTATTGACTCGGACCGAAATTTTAAATCACATATTAATCAGATCACTAGGACAGAATTTTTTCACTTAAGAAAAATCGGAAAAGTTAGACCTCTTATAACTTTGCAAGATACAGAAAAATGAGTTCACGCCTTTGTTTTCAGTCGAGTAGATTCTTGTAACGCACTCCTCTCAGGACCACCCAAAAAAGACATCAATCAATTGCAAAGAGTGCAGAATGCAGCTGCCAGAATCTTAACTAGGAAAATGGGATTAATAAAGTATCTATCTATCTATCTATCTATCTAAAAATCCAAGAACATCACACCAGTCTTCGCGTCGTTACACTGGTTACCAGTGTCATTTAGAATTGACTTTAAAATACTGCTTATGGTTTACAAAGCCTTCAATAATCTCGCTCCATCCTAGATCTTGGAATGCCTCTCACCTTACACTCCAAATCATAATCTTAGATCTTCAAGTGAAGGTCTGCTTTTAACTCCAAGAGCTAAACTTAAAAGAAGTGGTGGCCGCCTGCTGTTATGCACCTAAAATTTGGAATAGCTGACCGATAGAAATTTGCCAGGCTAATACGGTGGCGCACTTTAAAAAAACTGCTAAAAACCCATTACAGTCAACCCTTGTTTATCGCGGTTAATCCGTTCCAGACTCTGCCGCGATAAATGAATTTCCGCGAAGTAGGATTCTTTATTTATAAATCGAATATTTTCGCAGTTAAGAGCATAGAAAAACCTGTTTACAACCTTCTAAATACAGTAATCCCTCCTCGATCGCGGGGGTTGCGTTCCAGACCCCCAGGAGTTTTAGTTAATATGTAATACATGCTCTGATTGGGTAGCTTCTAAACCATCCGCCAATAGCGTCCCTTGTAAGAAATCAACTGGGCAATCAAACTGAGGAAGCATGTACCATAAATTAAAGACCCATTGTCCAGAAAGCGTGAACCAGCTAAAAATCCGATATATATTTAGATGTGCTTACATTTAAAATCTGCGATAGAGTGAAGCCGCGAAAGTCGAAGCGCGATATAGCGAGGGATTACTGTATTTTAACATAGCTTTCTCATAGCTTCATTTTAGTGTAACCCTGATATTCTGTATAAATTATTTTTTTGTCATGGCTCCGCAATCCGCACTAACCCCTACTTTTTCTGCTGTTCTTTTTTCAATTTTTTCACCACCTGATCAGGGCACCATGCAGTCCCTACATTGACGGATTGAAGGCCAGCTATTCACATGACTGTCATCATCTAATTCTTCCACGTGAAGCCTGAAAACCATGAGGACTAATCGAGATCATTTCTGTTAGGTAGAATGTCTAGTGGTGGCTGGTCAGGTGGATTTCTGGCCTTGGAACCCCTGCAGATTTTTTTTTTCCTCCAGCCCTCTGGAGTTTTTTTTGTTGTTTCTGTCCTCCTGGCCATCGGACGTTACTTTATTCTTGCCAAATCTTATTTTTATATTTATCTTTCTTCATCTTGTAAAGCACTTTGAGCTACATCATTTGTATGAAAACGTGCTATAGAAATAAATGATGTTGTTGTTGTTAACCTGAAAGTTGCTCCTGAGGCTGACCCCAACC
Source organism: Polypterus senegalus (assembly GCF_016835505.1). NCBI lineage: Eukaryota > Metazoa > Chordata > Cladistia > Polypteriformes > Polypteridae > Polypterus > Polypterus senegalus. The sequence continues at coordinate 5,828,104 of NC_053160.1, forward strand.
CCCCCAGGTTTTGTGAAAAGACAAATTTCTCTTAGGGATTAACAAACTATATCAATCTTAATATTCAAATTGAAATAACCTCTCTCAAGCTAAATTTAAAACAGTGATCTAACCTGTAATTGAAATTTTGAGGCATATTTCTCTGTCTGTTTTAAAGAATACGTTTTGTATTTTTCATCTCAAAGTTATTTCTTCAGAAACATGGTGTTTTGGGGTACAAAATTTGTAAATTGTGTTATGCATTTTCATTATATTTTGCTCAAGACAACAACAGATGAAATACATTTAGGACACATCAAAGCATATCCTCTTCCCGATTGTACCTCACTTTTAAAACTGCTGTTCCAACAAAGAAAGGAAGACATGCTGGTGCCTAAGGCTATCAATTAGTTTATAACCTGGGCATCTGGGACAACAAGTTGCTACATTTGTTTTACAGCCTGGGAAAGGAAGACATGCCAGTATGTATTAAGCAACATTAAAGGTTTTATTGTTTAAGAAAACGGACAGTGAATTCATTAATCATATTGACAGTCAGCCAATCAGAATACCTAACAATCACATCTTGCAAAACCCCCGGGTAGAATTTTATAATAAATATTCCTCTTTGAAGAGCAACATTAGGAGGGAGGAAGAAAAAGGGATGAAGATGTCAGGAGAAGAGAACAGAGCGGTGTCAGAAGAGGGCACTGGCATCGTGCAGCCATTTCCACCTGATCATCATAAAAGCATCTCATGAACAGCTGCGAGTGCTCGATCACAAGCCACCTGCAACATTCATCCCTGTCATCTTTACCTTTTCGTAAGCTTTCTCTAAAGGTTATATATATCCTGACTTTACTATCAATCCTATTTTCTATTATTCTTTGTTCTACTGGTATTATTATTCCTATAATAAATACCATGCTGCTTTTAACTTTCTATGCTTTGTCTTAATGTCTAGAGCAGGGGGGTCTCCAACACGTCGCCTGCGAGCTACCAGTAGCTCGCAAACCCTTAGCAAGTAGATCGCCAAAGGGTTAAAGAATCCTACATAAATTCGAAAACTTGATTAGTCAAATTAGGGGTAGGCGATCTTTCCAAAAATCGCATCATAATCCACAATCTGAAATGCAATCTATCTTTTCAATGTGGCATACACTTAAGAGAATATCCGGACTCAAACTCATCAAGACCTAAGTAATACTTTAAATATTAAACAAAGTTTAATTCAAATGTTCTCTCATTCGCTAGCTAAGTGGAGTTAAGGAACACACCCCGAAGCTGGCAAATAAGTGAGGAAGGCCCCTTCCCCTGGCCCATTGTGTGGATCTCGGATTCACGCAAATAAAATCGGTGCCGCAAGCAAACTATGATACATAGCGAAATGAGACAAGTCACAAAAAAATCAACTGGAATGTTCAAGCAAATTATAGAAAAAAACCTGATCTAAATCCGTTAAGTAGTTCTCTTTTGAAACGCGAACAGACATACAGACAGAGAGACATTGGATTTTCTATATTATATATTAGTAAACCTTCAGAATAATGTGCAGTTAAAGTCTCAACAGCATTCTCAGCTTTTCTGGAGCTTAGTAGAGCCCGATAACTATAAGAATCTTCACCAAGCAGCTCTGAAAATGTCTGCTTTGTTTGGGTCTCCATACCTCTGTGAGTCTGACGTGAATGTCATGAAATCAAAGTTCAGAACAAGACTGACAGACGAACATTTAAATGACTCCATAAGAGTGAACCGGAGTCGCTACACTCCACCATATACCTCAGTGCCAGTCATCTGACGAACTCAAAAACACATCACACATGCGACTGGACATGTGAATAAAGTGAAACAGTTACATGTGACAAAATGACAAGTGAATAAGTCATATCTGTGTATTTGTAATTGCATTGTTTTGTTTTGACAGAATTCATGTTTTAATTCAATAGTGTAGTGTATCTAGAAAGTGCATACAGACTGCACTTTTGCAGGTGAACTAAATATTTTTTTGTGATGTTTCAGTGCAAAATGTGAGTTGTGGACATCAACATTTTGTAAATGTTCAGGCAAAACAAGCTTATTCAGTTTGTTTGGGTTGAAATAAGCTATGAGAGTAAACGTTAGAAAACATGAGTAGCTCTCGGCCATTTTCATTTTGTAAAAGTAGCTCTTTAGGGGAAAAAAGGCTGGAGACCCCTGGACTAGAGTGATTGAAGTAATAAGGTAGATTTCTTTGAGCACCTGGTGCAGCTAGAGGTTTGCCATACACTGTGTGCTGCGAGGTTTATTAAGGCTGAGGGTGAGAGCTCCACCCAATAGTAGGGAAAAGTATGTAAAGTAAGGCATTATTGTCTGATAAATGGCCTATAGTCGAGGATGCTGAGCCTTTGTATGTTTAGATGTATTCTTGTAGACTAAAAGTAATATATTTTGGTCTGAGATATATTTAAAACACTGTATGTTGTTTGTGCAGATAATAAGTAAAGTAATATGGAAAAGTTTGGGAACCACTCTCAGCCTGCATAATTTACTCTATTTTCAACAAAAAAAGATCACAGTGGTATGTGACTGAGGGGACTGGGCAGTCTCATGGTCTGGAATCCCTACAGATTTTATTTTTTCTCCAGCCGTCTGAAGTTTTTTTGTTTTTTCTGTCCCCCCTGGCCATTGAACCTTACTCTTATTCGATGTTAATGTTGATTTATTTTGTTTTATAATTGTGTCTTTCATTTTTCTATTCTTTAATATGTAAAGCACTTTGAGCTACTGTTTGTATGAAAATGTGCTATATAAATAAATGTTGTTGTTGTTGTGTTTCATTTCCTAGGAACATCGGAGTACCGGGGTGTTTTCCGAACAAAAATTTTTAGTGAAGCAATACTTCGTTGTATTAAATTAAATCAAATGTGAAAAACTGGCTGTGCTAAAATTTGGGTTTGTGTTTGGTTGGATTAGCTCGTGAAGCCTTGAACTTCATAGACAAGTGTGTCCAAGCATGAGAAAAGGTATTTAAGGTGGTCAATTGCAAGCTGTGCTTCCCTTCGACTCTCCTCTGAAAAGTGACTGCATGGGATCCTCAAAGCAACTCTCCAAAGATCTGAAAACAAAGATTGTTCAGTCTCATGGTTTAGGGGAAGGTTACAAAAAGCCATCTCAGAGGTTTAAACTGTCAGTTTCAACTGTAAGGAATGGAATCAGGAAATGGAAGGCCACAGGCACTGTTGCTGTTAAACCTCAGGTATGGTAGGCCAAGAAAAATACAGGAGCGGCATATGCAGAGGCAGGATTGTGAGAGACAACCCACAGATCACCTCCAAAGACCTGCAAGAACATCTTGCTGCAGATGGTGTATCTGTACATCGTTCTACAATTTAGAACATCTGTATGGCAGGGTGATGAGAAAGAAGCCCTTTCTGCACTCACGCCACAAACAGAGTCGCTTGTTGTATCAAATGCTCATTTAGACAAGTCAGATTCATTTTGGAACAAAGTGCTTTGGACTGATGAGACAAAAATGGAGTTATTTGGTCAGAACAAGAAGCGCTTTGCATGGCGGAAGAAGAACACTGCATTCCAAGACAAACACCGGCTACCTACTGTCAAATTTAGTGGAGGTCCCATCATGCTGTGGGGCTGTGTGGCCAGTTCAGGGACTGGGGCCCTTGTTAAAGTCGAGGGTCACATGAATTCAACCCAATATCAACAAATTCTTCAGGATAATGTTCAAGCATTAGTCACAAAGTTGAAGTTACGCAGGGGTTGGATATTCCAACAAGACAATGACCCAAAACACAGTTCGAAATCTACAAAGGCATTCATGCAAAGGGAAAAGTCCAATGTTCTGGAATGGCCGTCACAGTCCCCTGACTTGAATATCATCGAAAATCTATGGGATGATTTGAAGCAGGCTGTCCTGGTAAGTCTTTACCAACTCAGACACCTCCGGGATTACATGCTACCCTCCCAATTACTAAAGAACTTCTACACGTCCACCATCAAGTATACCCTGGCAGGAAGTATTACTGCCTGGTTAGGGAACAGCATGTGGCAGGACCACAAGGCTCTGCAAAGGGTGGTGCAACTTAGTTGAATGCATTACAACAACATTTATTTAAATAGCGCATTTTCATACAAATAATGGAGCTCAAAGTGCTTTACATGATGAAGAAAGAGAAAAAAGACAAAGTAAGAATTAAAATAAGAGAACACTAATTAACATAGAATAAAAGTAAGGTCCAATGGCCAGGGAGGACAGAAAAAAACCAAAAAAAACTCCGGACAGCTGGAGAAAAAATAAAATCTGCAGGGGGTCCGAGGCCATGAGACCACCCAGCCCCCTCTAGGCATTCTACCTAACATAAATGATCAGTCCTCATGGTATTCAGGGTTCTCATGGAAGGACTTGATGATGACGGTCACATGGACTTTTGGCCTTTAATCCATCGATGTAGGGAACATCACGGTGCTTTGATTAAGTGGTGATGGCGCAGATCACCATCACAGAAAACCAGAAAAAGAACAGGAGAGAGAGTAGGGGTCAGTACGGAGTGTTCACGGAGTATTACTGGGTTTTCACTACCTATCTGTTCCAATACTTTAGCTTAATTGAATACCGTGTTTCCCCGAAAATAAGACAGGGTCTTATATTAATTTTGCACCAAAAGATGCACAAGGGCTTATTTTCAGGGGATATCTTATATTTATTCATGTACACCAATATACATTTATCCAAATACAGTCATGTCATCTTCTTCTGGAATATCGTCATAACTCTCCACATTCAAACCCTGAATTCCAGCCTGAATTTCCTGCTACTCGATGTGTGCGTTTCAATGTTTGATGAATGACTCGATGTGGTGAAGCAAAATGCCGACATACAAATGCATTTGGGGTGCTTTTATATTCAAGCGTCGCATATTCCCCAAAGTAACGACACGATACATTTTAAAAGTCTCACATACCATCTTCTGTGCCGTCTTTTTTTTTTTTTGCACCTTCACAATACCAATGTATGGCGGCGTATTTAAGCCACATAGGAAAAAAAAAAAAAGGATATAATGAAAATGTCTATTTTGTGAATAAAGTTGAAAATTCAGCTTTAAACTCGAAATATCCACTTTAATCTCGTAGTTTACTTTGTCATTAAAGTAGACCGTCGTAAACGTCATCTTAAAAACCGACCCAGTTGTTAAATTGCTACGAGCTTCTGGGGCTTCCTCCTGAGCGGACAGCAGCGGCAAGCAGCATCATTAAAATATGTATGTTACATTTACAGATAAATCGCTAACTTTAAGTAATGAATACTGTTAATAATTACACATACACTGGCACGGTGGCAGAGCGGTAACGCTCCGGTCTCGCAGGGAGTCACGTCCCTTGTGATCATTGCCTGGAATTTGCACATTTTCCTGGTGGGTTGGCACAGTGGGCTCAGTTTTCCATCCAAAGACATGAAGGTTTGGGGATTTGGTGAAGTTTCAATGACGCCAGTGTACGTGTGTGCCTGTGTTCACCTTGCGATGAGCTGATGCCCCGTCCAGAGATTTTGTTTCTGTCTTGCTCCGATGCTGCTAGACTGGCCGCTTCGCCGAATTGATGGATGTAATCACTAAACATCCTATTCAGAGATATTGTGGCTAGATGTCCTCGGAATTTAATGGCCGTTTCGGGCACACGCGTTACATCGCGTGAAGTATAAACCTGCCGTTAGGCGCCTTACTTTTCAGCTGATGATCCTGACTAGGGCTTATTTTTGGGGTAGGGTTTATATTACAGAGCAGCCTGAAAATCATGCTAGGGCTAATTTTCAAGTAGGTCTTATTTTCGGGGAAACACTGGGTAACCGGGTGGCTTGATACAAAATGTGCTCTGTTCTGTTATTTAATATATCAAGATGTAAAGGCCAAGGAATAAAAGGCTGAAACTCGGATCTCTCTTATCATAGTCATCTTTTGATCTCACACAAATATTTTCAGTACACGGCAAAAACAAAGCTGAGACCACCCACAAGTGCCACCTCAGCCACAGGGACTGCCACTCCTGCAAAGGCTTCACCAGTCACAAACAACACAACAACAAAAGCAACAAACAGCAAGGGAATCTTTGCAAAGTCGCCATCGACTGATGGCGGCCTTACTTTCTGATGAAATGAGCTTTTTAGAGGACAAATTCACAACATCTATTCACTGTGGATAAAGGTGTTTGCTAAATAAATATATAATAATATTCTCTTCCGTTCAGGTAATATTTGGTCCTTTTATTTTTATATAAAATGGCACAGTTTTCTTAATTACAAAAATCTACCCTAACTACTTTAAAAAATTCACAATATCTAGAGATTTGTGCTTGTGCACCTGAATAAGAAAAATATTTACCAGTATCCCTAGATTAATGAAAAATGTCGTGCTTATTTTTACATCTGCCTTTCATTACAAACTTCCATTTTTAACACTCAACTCAAAATATTTTTTTTATTTTACTGAGGTTTATGTAACAAGCAGTTGTGGTATCGCGCACTGGTGTCAAACTCCAGTCCTGGAGGGCCGCAGTGGCTGCAGGTTTTCATTCTAACCATCTTCTTCATTAGTGACCACTTTTATGCTGCAAATGAACTTCTTTTGCTTTAGTTTTAATTAACTTCACTCAGGCCCCCTTAGTTGTCTCTTTTTCTATAATTAGCAGCTAAACCATAATGAGACACAAAACGAGGTGCCACATGACCAGCTCACCTGTACCCATCACACAATATGTGAAAATAAAGAAAGGAGGAGTTCTCAGTAAGGTTGATCTCTCAGGTCACCAAAACACTTTGACGATGTTCTTAGAAAAAGCAGAAAATCAACAGTTTTGGAAATGTCTGCTGTGGCAGAATGAGAGCAGCAATGAGCCATGGAATTAAATAACGAGTTTAATTAACAGCAAGAATTGGCTTCTCATTACTAAAGTGACTGCAGTGAAACTGGCTGGAGTTTGACGCTCCAGTTTAGGTGGTCATCTGTTGGCTCGTTTCACGTCTCATTTCTGTTTGGCTGCCATTTGATGAAGAAATAAATCAATTCAGAGGTCTGACTCCTTAAAAATAGGGCTGTTAAAATGAAGGGAAAAAAAGTGAATTAGCAGTGAATCCTGGTCACCGATTAGGAAAAGGGTTAGGATGAAAACCTTCAGCCTCTGCGGCCCTCCAGGCCCAGAGTTCGACACCCCTGGTATAGCGGGTCCGCGGTTTCAAAAAAAAAAAAACAGGGCCAGGTTTTAAATCCATAAAGATATGTCCTCTGTGGGCGCGATTGCACGACTGCGGGGAGTTAATGAGGTAGTTGGGGTGAGTCGCACCTGCACGTGCAGATGTGATCGTTCTCAATCGCTTCATTGGCTTCCTGCTGCGTGTGATTAAGACGCTGTGCCCACGGAGACATGGGTGTATACAGTCATATGAAAAAGTTTGGGAACCCCTCCTAATTCTTTGGATTTTTGTTTCTCATTGGCTGAGCTTTCAAAGTAGCAACTTCCTTTTAATAAATGACATGCCTTATGGACACAGTAGGATTTCAGCAGTGACATTATGTTTATTGGATTAACAGAAAATATGAAACATGCATCATAACAAAATTAGAGAGGTGCATAAATGTGGGCACCTCAACAGAGATATGACATCAATACTTAGTTGAGCCTCCTTTTGCTCCTTTGAGCCTCTAGACCACAGGTCACTAATAGGCGGACCGCGGTCCAGGTCTGGACCCAGACTCTGTTCTGTCCGGACCCAGACCCGGAACAGACATATCATTCAAGTTTTATTTAGTTTTGGCGGAGATTACATTTTTACCGGCGACTCTTTTCTGCCAGTGTTTCTACATCGCTACTCATTGAAAGGGACCTCCTTTGTGTCTCTGATTGGCCAGTACTTGTTGCCTTCGTGGGTTCGAGTTGTTGGTTGGGTTTAAGCATGAAGACTGATATTAGTCAAAGTGAAGGCAAGAATTTCAGCCAATCGCAGGCAGAGTAGTGCGGGCCTTCACTGAATAGCGGAGCGGAAAAACCTTCATTCTGAGTAAAACCAGCTGACACTCTTGTGAGAGAAAAATATACAGGAGTGAGAAGACAAGAGAGAGAAAAGCGACGAAATAGTCAGTGTGTCATGGCTTTTGCTAAACGACGGAAGCTTGACACTGAAAACCGGGCTTTTAATCCGGAATGGACCGAGGCGTTTATGTTCATACTTCCCGTAGGAAGATTGGAACCGCTGTGTCTCATCTGCTCTGAGATGGTGGCAGTGGTTAAAAGCGGGAATGTGAAACACCACAATGAATCCAAGCACAAAATTACATTTGAGAAAAGTTACCCACTAAATTCGCCAGTTAGGCTACAGAAAATAAGCGATCTTAAAGCCAACTAACGATCGGTCAACGAGGAATTTAACACATTCATTTACTGGCCAACAACTCGCTAACGAGTCCTGCTTCAGAGATGCGTCACAAAAAACATTCAGTGAAGACAATCTTGCATGAGGATGGCACTGATACCATTCCAGCCCAGATTTAAAATCCTGGCACACCGAGCAAGAGCTCATTTCTCTCACTGAACAAGAAAAAGTAGGCATTGGGATACGAGGGAAAGAAGGATGGGAAGATTGGTTTAGTTGATGATCAGATTTACTGCGAAACTGGTTATGCCTGTTCAGCTGTGCACATATTAAAAACTCTTATATATTTTAATTTTATATGAGGCCAAGTCTTTTTTTGTTGAAACGTTAAAAAGTATTATTATTATTATTTTGAAAGTACTTATTATTTATAATTCTTAGTTGAATGTCAAAGTTACCTTGCTTTTACTTACTTTTACTGTTATTTATTTTTCCTAATTTTATTGTATGTAGCCCTCCAGTGTCCAAAGTTGCACTGAAAATAAATATTGTTGAAATGGCATTGAACTTTCTTCTTTTGATTTGAGTCGTTGACTTCATACAGTGCAGATGTTGATACGATGGCAATGCTACTTCAAAATATATAAATTAACTATAATGTAAAAATTATAATGCAGCTTAAACATGATGATGCTGCGGATCTGTACATGAGGAAATTTTCTCTATCCGGACCTTCTTAAATCATAATTGACTACCCCTGCTCTAGACGCTGTCCTCCTATAGCCCGTGATGAGTGTCTGGATTCTGGATGTTGGTATTTCTGACCATTCTTCATACAAAATCTCTCCAGTTTAGTTCAATTTGATGGCTGCCAAGCATGGAAAGACTGCTTGAATATCATCGAAACTCTATGGGATGGTTTGAAGTCACTGAATATTCGGGTGGAGTGTGGCGAGCAAGGCAGGTGCCCTCCCTAGGCTTCCGAGGTGCGACCACGTGATCGTGAAGGAAGAAGGGAGGAGAGCCGACCTCGGACGTTCTGGCCGTGATGCCTGGAGGCAGCCAAGGCGGAGGTGGGCCGGAAGGAGCCGGTGGCTGCCGAGTCTCCGCCGGCTAAGCAAGCAATGGGTGAGCCGGGGAGAACGAAAAGGAGGTGGGCCGAGATCAGGAGGAGTCAGTCTGAATTTTAACCTTGGATTTTTAATGGATTTATTGATTTTTTTTATCCCCACTTTTCATAACGATTTTTATGGAGTTATTTATGTATTGTTAGAACACTTCTGTTGGTTTTACTTGTGTTTTAACTTTTCTTTTCATAAAAGCACTTGAGCACTTTATTCACCATCCTCTGGCATCAACAGTGACTTGTCCTCATTTGTCAGTTCATCTCGGCCATAACTATCGACGGTGTTGGTTCAGCAGACTCCCATGTGGGAAGAGGGAGTATGTAGGGGGCCGGCATCGTCACACCAGTAATGGCGCACCACATGAATACAGTTGACTTGAGCACAGTCCGTTGACCAAATATGTGCAAAATGATTTAAAATATGAAGAGGTAGGGGAAGTGACGGCGAAGGTGGTAGGAAATGAGAACGCATGCACCAACCGGCCACCCTGCTGCCGAGAGTTGATTCTACAGGGTGGTCCAAGATCTAATTATGCAGGTCTAGATCATCTGGATGACTTTGATTAATGTGGGGATAATTCCAGCTGGGTGCAAAGATGATTCTTCATGTATTCAGTTCGTACACTTCTCGATGGTCCGGGATTTTTCGGGTGATTTTCTATGTAACAAACTTAAAAAGTTATAGCGTAATGAAAATTGCATAATTAGATCTGGACCACCCTATATAATAAAATAAAATAAAAATAAAAAGGAATAATTCAAAAAACCTTCGATTTTAATATAAAGCTATAGTGCAGAGTTTCAGCGTAGTATATGTGTACCAAATTTCAGGCTACAGGTTAGTTGATTTTGGACCGCAGACCTTCCTGGGTTGACCTTTGACCTTGGAGGTCGATCATCACCTCAAAAGCGGATAGTAGACGTCACATAGTTTATGTGAACCAAATTTCAGGTCAATTGGTCAAACGGTTTGCGAGCTACATATGACTTAAAATCCTGGACAGACAGACAGCCACGATAGCGTATTATAGAAGAAGATCTGCGTGTATGTTATGAAGAATTCATCTCGCAATTTAAAGATGTGTCTTTTAAACCTTCGACACAAACTACTGGGTTAATTTCTTAGGTTACAGTAACAAATCAAAATTTTGAGAGAAAAAAAAAGAATAACGTAACGTAAAGGAAAAGCACGTCACACTTTGGTGTGCATTTCTAAAGTATATGAATACCTGTTTACTCTGAGGGTCCAGCTGTGCAATTCCATGATTTGATGCAACGAGTACAGTCCCAGTGTCTGAATGCACTGCAAAGCACTGCGGCCTACCAAAGCCCTGTAGGCCAACACACTCCAAGCTCTTCTGCACCCTGAGGTTCCGCATTAAACCTGCAAATAAAAGAAACAAAGTCCTTCAGTTAGCGCATACTCAATTATTCACATGGACCATAAAGTGCCATTCGGATTTGAGAAATCAGGTAAATAACCTCAGAGAATCCGGATAAACCTCTACAAGAATAATCCAATTATGTGGCTTTGTAAACCCTTAACCAGGTTACGGATTTTCTCATCTGCGCAAGTCTGCTACACTCCATCAGTCTGCACATGTATTTGCTCTGCTCACATTCTCAGAAGCGTCCACAAGATAAACTTCCTGAGGCAGATGTTTGGACGATCATGTCATTCCTTCCCCTGGCTGAAATAATCTGTCTCAATATTTCAGAAATTGCAAAATTTACATTGATGAGCTGAACATACAGCGCTAAACTCATCAACGCAATCTGTAGAGCAGTAGGGCAACACATTAAAAGTAAGGTGTGTTACGTGATGCGATCAATTTATAAAGTAACAACTATCCTAACTATTTGTTGTTCCACAAACACTTGGGTGTAAAGGCACACGTATTGGTGTTCTGGGGCCTCATGTATAAACGGTATGTACACACAGAAATGTTGCGTAAGGACTTTTCCACGTTCAAATCGCGATGTATAAAACCTAAACTTGGTGTAAAGCCACGCACTTTTCCACGGTACCTCATGCCTTGTCGTACGCGAGATCTCCGCTCGGTTTTGCAGACTGGCGGCACCCAGCGTCAAAGCAGTGCTACTGTTCATGTGTGGTTACTCATTATTTTCCTGACGCGCCTTTATAAATACACTGAAACTAACCGCATATTGTTTATTAGTGTAACGCATCTGATTGTAATTAACTCGTAACAATATAATGGTCCAGGGAATAGCCATAGTATTCCAAATACCATAACTGCTTTACAGTTGTTACTCTCACTGCACATTCTTCTTCTTCTTCTTCTTCTTCTTTCAGCTGCTCCCGTTAGGAGTTGCCACAGCGGGTCATCTTTTTCAATATTCCTCTCACTGCACCACTCGGAGTATTTATATCGCTGTATCTGAGTGTGAATCACAGCAGCAGCTGATCGGAAAGAGAATTATCGGTATACAGCATCAGGCGCACGCTACCTCAGCCACGGCAAAACGTTTCAAAGTCTTTCCTGTACGGACCTCGCGGTTCAGAAACAGTTTCATCCCAAGAACTTTAAACGCAGTCAATCAAGTGCTCCTTGTAGAACTGTTATTACTTATAAGTACAATCACCCCACTGTAAACTTGCACTATAGTTATAATATCACACAACCTGAGCCGCTTTATAAAGCGCGTATTTACATATGATGACGATATCATTTTTAAGATGAAATGCAGCAAAATATATTTATTAAATTATACAGATAAAACTTTAACTTCATTTAAATAATCTATATTCTTCACTGGGAGT
>NC_053160.1:5845349-5857849 GCF_016835505.1 Polypterus senegalus
TTAGAATACGTAGGAATGGTGTAGCAGTCAGCCACATTCAGAAGTGCAGTTAACCGCTCTGAAATCAGACTCCTTTTAAATCTGTCTTAAGTTAATACATCACAAATAACACTAAATCACACTTTACTTTATAAAATATCTTTTAACAGCAGCAGGACACGATGGCTACCCTGCCGAAGTTCTCCACTCAGCTAGCTCCCCTCCTATTAGCAACATTCACAGAAGCTAGAGACAATAAAATTCTACCTCAAACTTATCGCCAAACATTAATCACCGTCTTTCCTAAACAAAATAAGGACGTATTACAATGTGCTTCATACAGACCAGTTTCACTTCTGAATAATGATGTTAAGCTACTCTCCAAAGTCCCAGCTAGAAGGATGGAGAACGTGCTGCTTTTGGTAATATCACAAGATCAAACTGCATTTATTAAAGGCCGACACTTAGCGTCCAATCTTCGACGCCTGTTTAATGTAATATATTCACCCGCAAGGTCAAACATCCCAGAGATTTTATTATCGTTGTATGCAGAAAAAGCATTGGATATGATTGAATGAAACTACCTTTTCACTGCATTGGAGAAATTTGGGTTTGGCCTGAACATTTGTGCATGGATCAAACTAATGTATACAAATCCAGAAGCTTCAGTTTGTATTAACAAATTATTTCAGATTACTTTAAACTAGAACGTGGTACCAGACAATGATGCCCCTTGTCACCACTACCTTTTGCAATCGCCATTGAACCACTGGCAGTTCACTGTCGAAACGCTTATGAGATAAAGGGGATTATCAGAGAAGGACCTGAACAGAACATTTCCCTCTATGCAGATGATATGGTACTGTAGATATCAGACCACAAAATACTGTGCCAGCTGTCCTAACATCACTAACAGAATTTCAAAAGATTGCTGGTCTCAGAATTAATTTGACTAAACGTGTGCTCTTTCCAGTGAATTCTCAAGCACACAACATTAGATTGGACACCTTCCCTTTTATCATTGCAGATCAGTTTAAATATCGAGGGGTAAACATCACAAGTAAACATAAAGTTCTTTATCAAAAAAATTTTGCTGTCTGTATGGAAAAAATTAAGCAAGTCTTGCATAGATGGTCAACCCTTCATCTCACTTTAGCTGGAAGAATTAACATTATTAAGTAGAATATCCTCCCTAAGCTCCTCTTTTAATTTCAAAATATTCCAATATACATCAATAAATCATTCTTTAAGAAATTAGATTCAACCATAACCACATTTATTTGGAACTCAAAACATCCACGTGTCCAAAGAGTGACCCTGCAAAGGCCAAAGGCAGAAGGTGGCATGGCTCTACCTAACTTTCAGTTTTATTACTGGGCAGCAAACATACAAACTATAAAAACCTGGACACAAATAGATGAACATACACAGGCCTGGTCAGCAACAGAAGTAAAATCCTGCAGTACTTCTTTATATTCCTTGCTTTGTGCCCCAATAAATGCAAGTTATCGCCAATATACTAACAACTCAATTGTGCTTCACTCACTCAGAATATGGAGACAATGTAGGAAGCATTTTAAGATGGTACCTCTGCAAGAGAACCACCTTTTTCAACCCTCGCAAACATACGCAGTTTTTAATGTCTGGAAAACATTTGGGATTAAATCACTTAGAGATCTGTACATAGACAACGTCTTTGCATCCTACACACAATTACATTCTAAATTTAACTTTCCAGCAACACATTTCTTTCACTATCTTCAAATCAGAAACTTTGTTAAACAGAACCTGCACAATTTTCCTCACCTCCCACCTCCCTCTATGCTGGAAAAAATATTGATCAGTCTTGAAGACTCAGACAGCATTTCTGTAACATATAAAGCTATTTTACAGCCCCTCCCTTTCAAAGATCCAAGAGGACACTGGGAACAGATCTCTTAATCAATATATCAGAAAAGGAGTGGAAGGTAGCAATGCAGAGAATTCACTTGAGCTCCATATGTGCAAAGCATACAATTATACAACTCAAAATGATATATCGAGCACATCTGTCTCATCTAAAACTGACCAAAATGTTTCCTGGGCGAGATCCAATCTGTGAACGCTGCAATCGAGCTCCAGCCTCACTGGGCCACATGTTCTGGTCCTGCACCAAATTAACTTCATTCTGGACCAAAATATTTAAGTGCCTTTCAGACAGCCTTGGTGTCCCAATCCCTCCTAACTCACTAACAGCTGTGGTTGGTGGGCTCACAGTGGGGCTTAAAGTGGAGAAGGACAAACAAACTGTGATTGCATTCACTACACTATTGACAGAGAGACTTATCTTGCTAAACTTGAAGAATCCGAACTCTCCTATTCAAAGTCAGTGGGTAACCGGGGTTTTATATTATTTGAAACTGGAAAAAATCTAATTCTGACTTAGAGGATCTGTGCAGAAATTTTTCGAAACCTGGCAGGATCAAATCAATAACATTTTAGAATAAGCTTTGTAAAGCACTGAGGAAGCTGATTCTCTCCCTATTTCTTTTTCTTTTCCATTTATCTATATTCACTTATTAATGTATCTATTTAATTATTTTGACTAGGTTTAAGTTTAATTCTGCTGCCCATGCTCTCTTTCTCAGGGGTGGTGGTTGATTCGTTTTCAATCCTATTCTTGTAAAATTGATCTATTTGTATGGAATGCTGTGTGATTTCAATAAAATTTAAAAAAATAATAATTATCTCTCTCTATATATATATTATATATATTGTATATTATATATATATATATATACACACACACACACACACACACTCGCCTAAAGGATTATTAGGAACACCTGTTCAATTTCTCATTAATGCAATTATCTAATCAACCAATCACATGGCAGTTGCCTCAATGCATTTAGGGGTGTGGTCCTGGTCAAGACAATCTCCTGAACTCCAAACTGAATGTCAGAATGGCAAAGAAAGGTGATTGAAGCAATTTGGAGCGTGGCATGGTTGTTGGTGCCAGACGGGCCGGTCTGAGTATTTCACAATCTGCTCAGTTACTGGGATTTTCACGCACAACCATTTCTAGGGTTTACAAAGAATGGTGTGAAAAGGGAAAAACATCCAGTATGCGGCAGTCCTGTGGGCGAAAATGTCTTGTTGATGCTAGAGGTCAGAGGAGAATGGGCCGACTGATTCAAGCTGATAGAAGAGCAACTTTGACTGAAATAACCACTCGTTACAACCGAGGTATGCAGCAAAGCATTTGTGAAGCCACAACACGCACAACCTTGAGGCGGATGGGCTACAACAGCAGAAGACCCCACCGGGTACCACTCATCTCCACTACAAATAGGAAAAAGAGGCTACAATTTGCATGAGCTCACCAAAATTGGACAGTTGAAGACTGGAAAAATGTTACCTGGTCTGACGAGTCTCGATTTCTGTTGAGACATTCAAATGGTGGAGTCAGAATTTGGCGTAAACAGAATGAGAACATGGATCCATCATGCCTTGTTATAATTCCAAACCTAATTATGTCATATCATCTACTGTTAAACCGTACTTCTAAAATTTATTATGCTGTATTAAGGAATTGTTCTGTTCTGTGTATTGTATTGTATTGACCCCCTTCTTTTGACACCCACTGCACGCCCAACCTACCTGGAAAGGGGTCTCTCTTTGAACTGCCTTTCCCGAGGTTTCTTCCATTTTACCCTACAAGTTTTTTTTTTGGGAGTTTTTCCTTGTCTTCTCAGAGAGTCAAGGCTGGGGGGCTGTCAAAAGGCAGGGCCTGTTAAAGCCCATTGCGGCACTTCCTGTGTGATTTTGGGCTATACAAAAATAAACTGTATTGTATTGTATTATTGTATTGTTACCACTGTGCAGGCTGGTGGTGGTGGTGTAATGGTGTGGGGGATGTTTTCTTGGCACACTTTAGGCCTCTTAGTGCCAATTGGGCATCGTTTAAATCGTTTAAAATGCCACGGGCTACCTGAGCATTGTTTCTGACCATGTCCATCCCTTCATGACCACCATGTACCCATCCTCTGATGGCTACTTCCAGCAGGATAATGCACCATGTCACAAAGCTCGAATCATTTCAAATTGGTTTCTTGAACATGACAATGAGTTCACTGGACTAAAATGGCCCCCACAGTCACCAGATCTCAACCCAATAGAGCATCTTTGGGATGTGGTGGAACAGAGCCGTGCCCTGGATGTGCATCCCACAAATCTCCATCAACTGCAAGATGCTATCCTATCAATATGGGCCAACATTTCTAAAGAATGCTTTCAGCACCTTGTTGAATCAATGCCACGTAGAATTAAGGCAGTTCTGAAGGCTAAAGGGGGTCAAACACTGGATTAGTATGGCGGTCCTAATAATCCTTTAGGTGAGTGTATGTGTATATGTATGTATATATATATATGAGAGAGAGAGATAGATATTTTAACAATTAGTTATATTCAAGAAAGAACACTAATAGAATGGAACTACATGGGATGGACAGATAGACTTGAAGGCACTATATGATAGATAGATACAGATACTATTCTGTTTTCTTTGACATCCTTCTGCTGTGAAACAGTCTGACCTGTCATTGTTTACACGTCTTAAACAACTCTTATCTAACACTGAGTCAAGCAGCCATTTCTGTACTACCTCACACTGTGCTGTATTATCTATTATTTATTATATTAGACATTTATTTAATGTATTTATGTATCTAGGTTGCAGAATACCATACATTGCATCAACGTTCATATTGCTTACTACACGTTATATTGCTGCTACTTCTTTGTCTTGTCGTGTTTGTGTTTTAATTTTTATTTGCACTTAATTTGCAATTTCGTCTATCTGTATACTTATGATATACGGTTGAGATGACAATAAAGTTTGCTTAGACTTTGAGTTGATAGATAGATAGATAGATAGATAGATAGATAGATAGATAGATATGAAAGGCACAATATAGATAGATAGATAGATAGATATGAAAGGCGCTATATGATTTTCACTACAATGTGGTTGAAAAACAAGGCTTGTGGTGGCTGGAATGGCTTTCAGCTCAAATGATGTGAAGTAATGGCACTGATTGATGTTCTCTTGTTAGTTGCTGGTTCTGGAGGATGCACTGGTAAGCACATTAAAAATACTTTTTTTTTTTTTTAAGAAGATGCAGAGTTAAAATCTGTTAAAGTTGTACCAGTCATGGGGACACTAAGATTCACACCATCCCAATATTTTATTGCAGGGACCCCAGGAACACACCCAGCTTTGACCTTTCACAAACTCACTCACACACAGAGACATTGTTACATTTCATTGTTAACTACTCATTATAACACCATTAATCAAATAATAAAAAAAGACCATACAATATAACCCAAACCATGTATGCAAAGGCCCTCTCCAGTTCCCCGATGGTAACAATAAATTACAACACTAGCAGCAAACAATAAACACCAACCACAATGTCCAAAACAGTCCAGCCTAGCAGGAGCAGCTGATGACGGGTGTGTGATGTAAAATGTTACGTTTTATCCTACCAGGTGTGGGGTTTCATGCGATTCGATGAAGACGTATCCAATCAGTACAGACTCACACAGACGGGCAGGCACCAGACAGAAACCGCAATCCAAGGTGGCCAAGTCGTAATCCAGATGTGTTTGCGAGGCATATTAACAAACAGATGGATGACTGCAATCCTCTCCGCGTCTTTTAGGTTCCTTTTTAAAGGGCCTGTCTGCTCAATCTTCTTCCCAGCAGCCCCTGCACCCCTCAAAGCTGCCCAATAGCATTAAACCACCTGGTCCACTGGGAGATATAGGACATTTTAAGTAGCCCCGCTACAAAGTCTCAAGCTAAAAAATGTTGGTTGCAATGGACCACCAAGGATAACAGAGCATTAGGACTTGTGACTTTTACTGTAATGTAAATCCTGACTACATATCTTTTCGTTCTACGATATAAAAAACAGCCACACTTAGGGAGCTCCTTCCCCTTCACATGTATTTCTAGCCTAGCTGTTCTACCTGACTTCATTCTGAACATTAATAAAAGGTATGCATAAAATAAACAAAAGACACTTATGACCTTCATATGACGGCAGAGAGGCTTGTATTACTTAGTATTGTTTAGTATCTAATGCTTCTGAGCTTGAGCCCTTCAGAAACTTTACAGTGAAATTAAGTGCAAGATTTTATAGAAAGGGGAGCAATTAATAGAAGAGTAACAATAAATGTATATACAAACACACACACACACACAGGCGGCATGGTGGCACAGGTGCAGCACAGTTGTCTTACTGTAAGTAGACCAGGATTCACATCCCGGGTCAACCTTGCATGTTCTCCCTGTGCCGCAGGTTGGGTGGATTGGCATTTCTTAATCGGCCCTAGTGTGTGGTTGGGGTGTGTGAGTGTGTTCACCCTGTGATGGACTGCTGCCATGTTCAGTGTTTGCTCCTGCCTTGAACCCTACGCTGGCTGGGACAGGCTCCAGCACCCCAACCCGAGACCCTTTCAGGACAAAACAGTTTAGAAACTGACTGCCTGACATACACACACATAGATAGATAGATAGATATGAAAGGCACTATATAATAGATAGATAGATAGATAGATAGATAGATAGATATGAAAGACACTATATAATAGATAGATAGATAGATAGATAGATAGATAGATAGATAGATAGATAGATACTATATAATGCATAGATAAATAGATAGATAGATACTTTATTAATCCCAAAGGGAAATTCACACATATACATACAGTTGGCCCTTTCAAAAATATTCAAAATCTATCTGCACTTTGAGCTACTGCTTTTGCACAAAAATATGCTATATAAATAAATGTTGTTATCGCACAAACACTTGTGTACTAAACAGACGCCACGGACGACTAGTACCCTTAGGGACCAATAGGCAACTATAGGGGTAGGGGGTCAGCCTACTAATTTAAACTCCAAAAATTATGCAATCGGGACCCCCCAACCACAAAACCTAACCTTAAAGTTAGTGGGGATGGTGCATAGTTGCCTATAGGACCCTAAGGGTACTAGCCGTCCGTTTAGTACACGAGTACCATAACTGGATCCTTGGTAGGTTAAGTGCCTCACTCAGGGTCATATAGTGAGTAGGACGACCAGATTTTCAAAGTCCCAGACCGGGACACTTGTGCAAAGGGCTGACCAGACTGTCATGGTTGTAAAGCTGGACACAATAGATGTAAATGAAACTGAAGATCCTATTTTTTTCCCTATGATGTATCGTGCGCTCTGTAAAAATGCACGTGAAATCGAAGTACTGTAATAGTACTGGGGGCCCACCTTCGCCTTTCAGACGTCTAAAAACGAAACGCGGTGTCTGGTCACCCAACCCGGGTGCACAGCATACAGCACTGAAATCGGAACTGTCCCGGTCAAAGCGGGTCGTCAGGTCACCCTAGTAGTGAGCGAGTCAAGGGTCTGAATTGAACCGGCATCTCGGGGTTTAAAGGAATACATCACATGCCAAATTCCAGGCTGGGCCCACTTTGTATGCCCCCTAGAGAAGAACAGTTTTGCTCTGTCCAACACCGCATTGTAGATACGATTGACAAAGGGACGTTTACTGCTGATTGCTTTGCTTTGCTATACTGAGCTTTTTAGAAGACCGAATCTAAATAAGAGGATCACCCGATCCGGAGCTGGGATAGCGCCCCGCAATATTTACATCTGTGATCGTCACCGAATGTCCCCACTGTAAGCCCTCTGTAATGCTAACACTCCTTGAAATGTCAGAAATATCTGCGCGACGGTCTGTTTTCATCCGCCGCTTAACACAAATACACACGTGGTGGGCTTCCTTCTCCCACTTAACTTCTGTCGCTCCGACAAACGTAATGACTCGGCCTACCATCTGCCACACATGATCAAGCATAAAAGAAACGTGAACATAAAACACATACCTGTACAAACTCGCACATATAGTTAAAAAAAATAACACGCTGACAGCACGAAACAACCCTCTGCCCTTTAACCTCTCACCCACCAGTCTGCGCAGCTGCAGAACAAGCCTGAAGCCACCACGATTGAAGGACTTTTTATTTTAGGAAATGTCGCCACCTTCCGTCTCTCGCTTTCATTGCACCCTCATAGGGGATGGCGCATTTAAACTTTTTCTTTCTTGTGCACTTATATAGTGCTTTTCTCACTACTCAAAGCGCTCAGCAATTGCAAGCTAAGGGCTTTGCTCAAGGGCCCAACAGAGCAGAGTTCCTATTGGCATTTACGGGATTCGAACCGGCAACCTTCCGATTGCCAGTGCAGATCCCTAGCATCATCGTACACGAAGGGAAAGAACTGAAATCCTTCAAAAATTCAGTTTCGAGATTTTGATGAATCTCAACGTTTTAGACCTCCCTGAGTCTGAAAATACCATTTTTGGAATTATGTCTGTGTGTTTGTGTATGTAAACACGATAACTTGAGTACGCAATTACTTATCCATCCCGCTATAGCCTAACTACAGAGTCACGGGGTCTACTGGAGCCAATCCCAGCCAGCACAGGGCGTAAGGCAGGAAACAAACCCCGGGCAGGACCCACACACCAAGCAGAATTTAAAACTGCCAATGCACCTAACCTGCACGTCCTTGGACTGTGTGAGGACACCCGGGTTTCCTAACTGCGAGGCAGCAGCGCTACCACTGCGCCACCGTGCCGCCCAACCAAATTTTGCACACAAGTATTCGGTACAGATAGCTATCAACCGGAAGTGGTATTTTACCTTTTATTCATGCAGCTGCAGAGTCCGATTTATTCAACTTTACTTTTATAATAATTGCTCAATATATTATTATTGATTTGATTTGATTTTTTGGTTCCTTAAAGTATATAATATAAAAATATAATCATTGTCTTGCGGTTTACTCCTTAAATATCCATCGATCGTCATATCTGAGTATAGGAGAAAGTCCACAGGAGACCACTCTCGATTTTTACCATTTGAGTGTGTTAACTGGGGTTCACTTTGGCTACAGGAATAAAAAATCTAAACATATCCTACGTATGGCTGTCTCACATATTTCGTAGTTAAAGGTGTCTTGTCTCTTTATTAAGGTAAAACTTGTTTTTTTCTTAAGGAAAAAGGGTAGCATTATAACAAAATTAGCAAATCGAGAATTAATTGTTTGGTTGTGCTTCACTAAAATCAAGTGTCTTACACAGGCTGTAGCTCAAAGGGCTTTACAAGTGATAGATAGACAAGTTCCAAAAGGTCTTTTAAAAATATCACACTAGAGAGGGAAGTCCCATCAAAACCCCAGCTGAATTCAAAAAGGGACACATAAAATCTTTATAAAATAAAAAGGTTTATTCTCAAGGAAATGCACTTCAACAACAATGAAGCTCCATAGACCATAAAGACAGAAATAAAAGTTGCCATCCAAAGTAAGCAAAGTCCCAAAACAAGAATCCCAAACATGGTCAAAATACAAAGCAAAACAGGACAAAAATCTAATAATTCACAATAAGCACAGCAGAAACTCCATAACGCACCAAAACTCCCAAGCACGTTCAAAGTGAACTGTCAGGAACTGTTAAAGACCCTCTGGGTTGCAGGGTGGAGGGAAGTTGCTGGTGGTGATTGGCAGTTGGTCCCATCTCAGGGGGAGCCACCCATAAAAGACACAGAAGAAATATCAAAGGCAACTTAAATACAAAAACAACATAAAAAATAAAGAATGATGTACATAATAAACATAAATAATCAAAAAATGAACAAAAGAGACATAAACAAGGATTTGAAACCCATCCATGCGAGAAACTCTAGCTGAGATATAACAACAGGATGTCAAAGTAACAGTTGCAAGAAAAGAAAAACAAATTCAAATTAGATAAGAATAATGATGAATAAATAGCATATAAAATAATCAATATGCACTTAAATAAAATACACCTTAATAAAAGAACAAGTGTCTGTGCAGTCGCTCCGTCTCTGTCATTCTAACAGACGGCACATCACAAACATTTGTAGTAATAAAATGCATTGCATTTCTTAGTCCAGCAGATGGCGCATCACAAACATGAACACTACTTTTATAAATCCCAAACGGCACATAACAGAGACATGTGCTTTGCATTTGTCATTCCAACAGATGACTCATCACAAACATTTGTACTTTTAGCAGCACTTTTAATTACTACAAATGTTGTAAAAGCCGTTTTACTGTTTGTATTCACTAAGACGCTGAATCTTTACACTGCCTAATTTGTCTTGTTTTTACTATTGGTGAGATTAAAGTCCCTACTCACCTTTCGATAAAGAATCATTTTATTTTGCATATTTTGCAGAATGATCCTACTTGTGTTTAAAATATACCTGGATTTAAATCATTGAGGACAAAATGGCCAGTTTACAAAATTATTTCTTATTCTGTCGCTAATAAGTGAGCAGATAATTGAAACAAAGAAAGGCAGGGGAAAACAACAAGGAAAGGAAACAAAATACAGCAGGTAGTGCACAATCCAAATTTCCAATCAATAATACCAAAAAACTAAACAGAATACATGACCAAAAATGAATTTTACAAAGGCAGTAGGGCACAATGTGAGAGCCACCACAAGGGGGCATAGTCCTGTGAATGCCAAATAAGTGATGCTTGGCAGTACTGCTAAGTGGGTGTCATGGCTCAGGAATGAACAGCTTATAATAATAGTAATAAATAAATAAATAACATTTATATATACCACTAGTCTCACTATTCAAAGTGTTTTACATAGATAACAAAGAGCTAAAGGCAGGAACAAACCCTGGACAGAGCGTCAGTCCATCGCAGGGTGAACACAGACCCAGATAGATAGATAGATAGATAGATAGATAGATAGATAGATAGATAGATAGAGTGAAAGGTACTATATAATAGATAGATAGATAGATAGATAGATAGATAGATAGATAGATAGATAGATAGATAGATAGATAGATAGATAGATAGATAGAAAGGCACTATATGATAAATAGACAGACAGACAGTATGGGCAGTACATGGAAACTCCACACAGGGATAACCTGGGATGTGGATCTGTTCTCCTTACTGTGAGGCTGCAGCACTACTACCGCACCTCCTTGCACTGCATATATTACATGATTATTATTATATGTAATTGTTGGGGGTATATTTTGCCCCATCTTTCTTTTTTAATGGGTAAAACTTGTTAATCTGGGATTACTTTTACTCATTGTCTCTCATTATTTCCTGAACTGACGCGGGGTGAACTATAATGGTGCAATGGTCTTTTATGTTCATATGAGGGGTAGGGAATATGCTGTCAACTATGCTAAACTGGTTATTATTTATTAAGATAGATCTTAATAAGATTTCCCAAGCCTCTGTATGCCACTTCCAGTGAAGAGTGCTTACTACTTGCTACTTTCTCAACTAACTATCATTCCTCACTTAATTTGAATTTTTACACCAATTATCTGTTGCTTCTCATACTTTGTGAGTGTCATCATCAGCATTTTTTTTTCTTGTAAAAAGAATAGTTGACAAAGTTGTCAGAAATAGGGAGTGGAGAGGTCAGGCCCAGGCTAGAAAAACAACCCAAATCCTACACATTTCCTGTTTGGCAAGAGTATGGAGTTATATCTGGCACTATATATCTATAAGATAGATAGATATATGAAAGGCACTATATAATAGATAGATAGATAGATAGATAGATAGATAGATAGATAGATAGATAGATAGATAGATAGATAGATAGATAGATAGATAGATAGGAAAAGTACTATATAATAGATAGATATATGAAAGGTACTATAAAATAGATAGATAGATAGATAGATAGATAGATAGATATGTGAAAGGTACTATATAATAGATAGATAGATAGATAGATAGATAGATAGATAGATAGATAGATAGATAGATAGATAGATAGGAAAAGTACTATATAATAGATAGATATATGAAAGGTACTATAAAATAGATAGATAGATAGGAAAGGCACTATATAATAGATAGATAAATGGATAGATAGATAGATAGATAGATAGATAGATAGATAGATAGATAGATAGATAGATAGATAAGGCACTTTATAATAGACAGAAATAAAAAATTAATTATGTGCACAAGTATTCACTTTTTTAATATGACCACCCCTAAATCTTCACTGGTGCAGCCTGTTGGTTTTAGAAGTCCACAGTTAGTTCAATGGAGGTCACCTGCCTGGGGTTTCAAGTGACTGTAATCTAAACGCACCTCAGACTAGTAGGTTCAACTTGTGTTGGGCCAGTCTGGTGGCCTAACTTAAACAATGAAGACAGAAGAATGCTTCTAGTAACTCCATGGCAAGGGGATTAAAAAGAATGAGACAGACAATGGGTACAAGAAAATATCCAAATGACTGACACGCCCATGGAGTTCAGATAAATAAACCATTAAGAAACTGAAAGAGTATAGTAGAGCTGTAAATCTGCCTAGAGAAGGCCATCCACTAAAACTGAAGAAGATGAGTGAGGGAGACCACCAAGAGACCTCGGAG
>NC_053160.1:5862849-5940349 GCF_016835505.1 Polypterus senegalus
AATACTGTATTGAGGATTTGTTCTGTTCTGTGTATTGTATTGTATTGATCTCCTTTTTTTTTTAACACCCACTGCACGCCCAACCTACCTGGAAAGGGGTGTCTCTTTGAACTGCCTTTCCCGAGGTTTCTTCCATTTATTCCCTACAAGAGTTTTGTTGGAGTCTCTTTTATTAGAGAGTCAAGGCTGGGGGGCTGTCAAGAGGCAAGACCTGTTAAAGCCCATTGCGGCACTTCTTGTGTGATTTTGGGCTACACAAAAATAAATTGGATTGGATTGTCTATACATTGTGATGGATGGCCCGGGGCCCAGGCCTGGCCAGGACACCCCTGCAACATATGTACCAGGGGGACAAGGATGGAAAAACAAGTACCTCCCCCTGGATGCTAGATGGCAGCCTCCCTGGGTTGCAGCGGTACCTCTGACTCTCCCAGGGCTTCATGGGGGTTGGAGTTCTGTGCAGCCCTGTTGGGTTCTACAGGCGCCTTTTGGGCACTGGTTTCACCACACCTGGAAGTGCAGCCGGATGTCGGCAATCAAGCACCTGGAGCACTTCTGGGTACCCAATAAAAGGAGCCAGCGGCCAGAGTCGGGTGAAGGAAGACAAGGTTGCCTGGGAGGAGTGTGGTGTGCTTACCTTGTGTGTTTGTACACTGGGGACTGTGTTGTGCCTGTGGGGTTTATGGGGAAGACGTACCCCACAGGTGAAGAACAATAAAAGTCTTTTTATTTTATACATGCCTACCGTGTTCATCTGTGTCGGGTCAGTCGCCTATAAAGCACCTTTGTTACAACATATAAAAGGCAAAGCCCTCACTGACTCATTACTAATTCTCCCATTTTCCATATAGGTGGGAAGCTGAAATTTCACATGATCATTCCTTGCAGTGTACTTACAAAACTTAGGTGTGTTTCATATCCTATTGCAACACCCAAGGGCGGGGAAGCGGGTGTAACCCCTAAACTGTATATATAGATGGGGAAACCCCTCCTCACTATTTCTGCGACTTCCAATATACATAGTGAGACAAAATGAGACTCCAGATATGATAAAGGTTTGGGGCAGCCACCTGTATAATATGTTCCTGGCTGCAAAAGTAAAGAATTGTAATACTAGAGTAGTATACAAGACTGAGTCCAAAACAGAACTGAAATCTAGAGGAAGGGAAAGAGGCTTAATATGGAGTCTGGGGGAAGTGATGTCGGACCGGAAGTGATGTGCTCTGAGTTGAGGCACCGGTTACTGGCAGGATTTTCTGGGAAAGAAAAAGAGTCAGTGCACCCCGCCGCCCCCATGGCAGACGTGTTAACAGTATTCTCTAAGCCCTTCAGCTGCGTCCTATTCGCACGTGTGTGACAGTAGGAAGCCCAGATTTCCCATGCTCATCCTTTACAATACAATACCACACAATTTATTTTTGTGTAGCCCAAAATCACACAAGACGTGCTGCAATGGATTTTAACAGGCCCTGCCTCTTAATAGCCCCCCAGCCTTCACTCTCTAAGAAGACAAGGAAAAACTCCCAAAAAAACCCTTGTAGGGAAAGAAATGGAGGAAACCTTGGGAAAGGCAGATCAAAGAGAGACCCCTTTCCAGGTAGGTTGGGCGTGCAGTGGGTGTCAAAAAGAAGGGGGTGTCAATACAATACAATACACAGAACAGAACACAAGTAATCCTCAATACAGTATAAAAATAAAAATTTTACAAATACGGAGCAGAATTTAACAGTAGATGATATCCCATAATATGATTTGAATTTGTTTAGAGTCCTGGAGACCTCCCCCAATTGGCCATTCCACAGCTGAGACAGTGCTGGGCCAGCCAATCCCATGAAAGGACCCCTCTTTCCCATGATTCCTGTGATCCTCCATCAGGGATGAATTTACCTTAGGCAGGCAAAACAACTTGGCAGGTGGGCTGTGGCACCAAGTGGCACATTTGAGTACTGAGAAGAGAAACAGAATAGGTGAGGGTTAGTAATAAATTATAACAATCATGTTGACCCTGTAGTTAGGATATAGCGGGTTAGATAATTGATGGATGGATGTTACTTACAGTGGTGTGAAAAACTATTTGCCCCCTTCCTGGTTTCTTATTCTTTTGCATGTTTGTCACACAAAATGTTTCTGATCATCAAACACATTTAACCATTAGTAAAATATAAAACAAGTAAACACAAAATGCAGTTTTTAAATGATGGTTTTTATTATTTAGGTAGAAAATAAATCCAAACCTACATCGCCCTGTGTGAAAAGTAATTGCCCCTTGTTCAAAAATAACCTAACTGTGGTGTATCACACCTGAGTTCACTCGTAGCCACCCCCAGGCCTGATTACTGCCACACCTGTTTCAATCAAGAAATTACTTAAATAGGAGCTGCCTGACACAGAGAAGTAGACCAAAAGCACCTCAAAAGCTAGACATCATGCCAAGATCCAAAGAAATTCAGGAACAAATGAGAACAGAAGTAATTGAGATCTATCAGTCTGGTAAAGGTTATAAAGCCATTTCTAAAGCTTTGGGACTCCAGCGAACCACAGTGAGAGCCATTATCCACAAATGGCAAAAACATGGAACAGTGGTGAACCTTCCCAGGAGTGGCCGCCACCAAAATTACCCCAAGAGCGCAGAGATGACTCATCCGAGAGGTCACAAAAGACCCCAGGACAACGTCTAAAGAACTGCAGGCCTCACTTGCCTCAATTAAGGTCAGTGTTCACGACTCCACCATAAGAAAGAGACTGGGCAAAACGGCCTGCATGGCAGATTTCCAAGACGCAAACCACTGTTAAACAAAAAGAACATTAGGGCTCGTCTCAATTTTGCTAAGAAACATCTCAATGATTGCCAAGACTTTTGGGAAAATACCTTGTGGACTGATGAGACAAAAGTTGAACTTTTTGCAAGGCAAATGTCCTGTTACATCTGGCGTAAAAGGAACACAGCATTTCAGAAAAGAACATCATACCAACAGTAAAATATGGTGGTGGTAGTGTGATGGTCTGGGGTTGTTTTGCTGCTTCAGGACCTGGAAGGCTTGCTGTGATAGATGGAACCATGAATTCTACTGTCTACCAAAAATCCTGAAGGAGAATGTCCGCCATCTGTTCGCCAACTAAGCTGAAGCGATCTTGAGTGCTGCAACAGGACAATGACCCAAAACACACCAGCAAATCCACCTCTAAATGGCTGAAGAAAACAAAATGAAGACTTTGGAGTGGCCTAGTCAAAGTCCTGACCTGAATCCAATTGAGATGCTATGGCATGACTTTAAAAAGGCGGTTCATGCTAGAAAACCCTCAAATAAAGCTGAATTACAACAATTCTGCAAAGATGAGTGGGCCAAAATTCCTCCAGAGCGCTGTAAAAGACTCATTGCAAGTTATCGCAAACGCTTGATTGCAGTTATTGCTGCTAAGGGTGGCCCAACCAGTTATTAGGTTCAGGGGCAATTACTTTTTCACACAGGGCCATGTAGGTTTGGATTTTTTCTCCCTAAATAATAAAACCATCATTTAAAAACTGCATTTTGTGTTTACTTGTGTTATATTTGACTAATGGTTAAATGTGTTTGATGATCAGAAACATTTTGTGTGACAAACATGCAAAAGAATAAGAAACCAGGAAGGGGGCAAATAGTTTTTCACACCACTGTATGTTTTAGTGCTAATGACTAACAACAGAGATGCAGTCTGTACAGTAAATCAGCAGCTCTAGTCAGGGTGTGCTAAACTGAAGTTGTGAGTCTTCAGCCGGGATTTGAAAGCTGAGACTGAAGGAGCATCTCTTATAGTAGCAGGCAGGCCATTCCACAGTTTAGGGGCCCTGTAACTAAAAGCTCGACCTCCCACTGTTATTTTATTAATCCTTGGAATCCTAAGCAGACCGGCATCTTGAGATCTTAATGTGCGCTCTGGTTTGTAAGTCATGATAAGTTCAGACAAGTAAGCCGAATCTTGGCCATTTAACGCTTTATATGTTAAAAGGAGGATTTTGAAATCTTCCCTAAACTTAACCAGGAGCCAGTGTGAGGATTTAAGAACTGGAGTTATGTGTATTTTCTTGTTCTTGTAATAATTCTTGCAGCAGCATTTTTGATTAACTGGAGGCTGTATAAAGAACAGTTTGAAACAGCATTGCAGTAGTCAATCCTACTAGAAATAAATGCATGAATTAATTTCTCAGAATCCTGATTATTTAGAAAGCTCCTTATTTTCCCAATATTTTTAAGATGGAAGAAACCTGATTTGGACAACTTTATAATATGTGCTTTAAATGGCATGCTAAAGGCAAAGAGAACTCGTAGATTGCGGGCTGATTCAGTAAAATTAATTGGGATTCCAACTGAATTAAATGATGACAGAATATTGTTGTGATCGGCGTCATTCCCTCCAACAATTCACATCTCTGTTTAAAGACAAGTCGTTCTCATCCATCCACTTCTTTAATTTACTAACACACTAAGACAACATCGGAGAAACTTTGATCTAAAAGAAAAGTATAAGTGGGTGTCATCTGCATATGAGTGAAAATTAACATTATGTTTCCTAATCAGAGATCCCAGTGGAAGCTTGGAAAGTGAAAACAGTAAAGGTCCCAGTACTGAGCCATGCGGGACACCATATCTCAGTTGTGTGTATAATGATGGAGTCCTGTCAACCCATTTCTGTACATATTGGAATCGATTTGATAAATAAGAACTAAACCAAGCGTGCGCAGTGCCTGTAAGCCCAACATAATTTTCTAGCCTGTGCAGTAAAATAGAATGGTCAGTGGTGTCAAATGCTGCACTTAAGTCTAACAACATCATTACAGTGGAGTTTCCTTCATCAGAGGATATCAGAATGTCACATTAGTGCCGTTTCTGTACTATGACCAGTGCAGAAAACCAGACTGGAATTTCTCAAATAAATTGTAATGCGTAAGGTGTGACTGAAGCTGATTGGCGACTACTTTTTCTAGTATTTTAGAGAGAAAGGGTAAATTTGAAATAGGCCTATAATTATTTAGTATGTTTGGGTTTAGGTCTGACTTTAAGTAATGGTTTAATGACAGACACTTTTAGTGCATCAGGTACTGTGCCATGCAATAATGAACTACAGTAATCCCTCCTCGATCGCGGGGGTTGCGTTCCAGAACCCCCCGCGATAGATGAAAATCCGCAAAGTAGAAACCATATGTTTGTATGGTTACTTTTATATATTTTAAGCCCTTATAAACTCTCCCACACTGTTAACATTATTAGAGCCCTCTAGACATGAAATAACACCCTTTAGTCAAAAGTTTAAACTGTGCTCCACGACGAGACAGAGATGACAGTTCTTTCTCACAATTAAAATAATGCAAATATATCTTCTCTTCAAAGGAGTGCGCGCATCAGAAGCAGAGAATGTCAGAGAGAGAGAGAGAGAGCGCGCGCGAGAGAAAAGCAAACAATCAAAAAATCAATACGTGCTTTTGGGTTTTTAAGTATGCCGAAGCACCGCGATAAAGCGGCATTTTTAGAGGAGCGTCCGTCCGGACAGAGAGAGTGAGATAGACATAGAAAAGCAAACAAGCAACACACGGGAAGCATATCTTATATCATTGAGGAGTTTTAGTTAATATGTAATACATGCTCTGATTGGGTAGCTTCTAAGCCATCCGCCAATAGCGGCCCTTGTATGAAATCAACAGGGCAAACAAACTGAGGAAGCATGTACCATAAGTTAAAAGACCCATTGTCCGCAGAAATCCGCGAACCAGCAAAAAATCCTTGATATATATTTAGATATGCTTACATTTAAAATCCGCGAAAGTGTGAATCCGCGAAAGTCGAAGCGCGATATAGCAAGGGATTACTGTATTGATAATGGTTAGAATAGGCGCTGCAAGAACATCCATTGTACATTTTACTAGTTTTGTTGGCACTGGATCAGGGGAACAAGTAGTGGGTTTCATTTTAGAAATTAAAGTTAAGACTTCCTGCTCAGTTACAAGATTAAAATTAGTAAAGTGCTGAATGCAAAGTGAGACGGGGTCTGCTAAGCTAGTATTTGGTTTGAACTGTGATGCTGAGATCTGGGATCTTAAATTTTTAATTTTCTCATTGAAGGAGTTCATAAAGTCTAATATATGTTGGTATTTTGCACTGTAGATCTGAATTTCCATTTGTTAATTTAGCCACTGTTCTAAACAGTACCAGAGGATTTTTATTATTGCTATCTATTATTGTAGCATAGTATTCTGAGCGAGCTTTAAAGAGAGCTTTTTTATATTTTTTAACACTCTCTGTCCATGCAATTTGAAAGACATGTAGTTTTGTTGTTCTCCATCTGCGCCAGTTTTCGACACTCTAATTTAAGAGCTTGAGTGTTTTCATTAAACCAGGGAGAGTTTCTATGGGCTTTGATCATTTTTGTTTAAGGGGAGTCACAGTGTCTCTCAAGGTCACATTATAATGTAATGTTAGCTGATCTAAATTCTTTTCCATGTTTACATTTGATGTTAACTGATCTAAATGGTTTTCCACAATTACACTCGACTTACTCAAAATATCTATAAATTTTGAAGCTAAATTACAATCTAGATGTCGCACTGTCTTTGTTTTAATCTGTGAGTGAGTTGGTAAGGGCAGGACTAAATCAAATGTGATTAAGTAGTGATCAGAAATAACTTCATTTAATGGAGTAATATTTAAATTTTGAATTTCAACTTTGTAAGTTATAATTAAATCTAATGTGTGGTTACGACCTTTGACAATCTGACAAAATCCTGCTGAATTTTAGCAAATAAGTAAAACATTTGCTAAAAGTGTCAATTTCCACATCAATGTGTACAATAAAATCCCCCATTAGTACCAGGTGATCATAATTTATAACCAAATCAGATAAAAGGTTGCTAAACTCAGTCATGAACTATGAATATGGCCCTGGTGGTCTGTAGACTAGCACTACAATTGTGTTGGAATCTGTTTTAATATTTAAAATAAATGCCTCAAAGGATGTAAAGTCACCTAAATTTTTAGACGTGATTTGCATGTCCTTTACACTGTACTTACAAACGTTAAGTATGTTTCATTTCGCGCCATGCCCCATAACGAACTTTCGGAAATAACGTCTTCTTTTTGGCGGTTCTCACCATTATGCCATAAGATACTTTCAGAACTGACCTCTCTTTTTGGCGGATGTCATTCCTTATTTCTGTTAACAGAGGATTAATTTAACGGCAGAGATGCACAAGGTACCCCTGCTCTCCCTTCCTTTTTCCGTACACCTACCACGTGGTTGGCTCCCTGCCTATATACATTAACGACATCCTGCGCTCATGTGCCTCCTCACTCGTCATGCTCACTGCTCCCTTCTTCTTTACTCCACCGCTTCAAGCATGTTATTGTTGGCCTTGCTTCATGTCTTTCTGCTGGAGACTCCTGCCTTTACGTTTACTCCACCACTTCAAGACTGTCACTGTTGGGCTTCCTTACTTGCTCATGTACGTCTTCCTGGTGCTGACTTCTATATTTCATTCCCTGCTCCACTGCTTCTCGCCTTCTTTCGTACTTTCTTTCTCAACGGGTGCAAGTTTACCCCGACTAACATGTCTAGTCCAGTGATCACCATTGATCGCAATCTCACCGACTCGTACCCACTGTGAAGCGCGGGTATTTTACTAGTATTGTATAAAAGGCTCTGTAAATGTCATGTTTCAGCCAGTATTACCCAATGGCTGTGTTTCATAGTTTTGCTTTTTGTTTGCATTGCCTAATTCTATGCCATTTATTTGTATTTATCTTTCTTTAATTTATTATGTACACTTTTCTTTGTGTTCAATTGTATGTGGTAATGACCTCAGCTATGTCCCTTGGGTTTTGTGGGTGGTTCCCTAAGGGGTGAGACCAACTGCCAATCACCCACAAGAATGGCCCTCCTCCCTATTTATGGGATGGCCTTTCACAGCTCCTGGCAGTTCATTTGGAACACAGTAGGGAGTGGAGTGTTTCTTGCCTTTGCCTTGTGAATTCCGGGATTTTTGAACCTGTTCTCGTTTTGTTCGACTACACCTTTGGATTCTGTATCAGGACTGTGATTATGGATTTATAAACCTGCGCTCCATTTTTGACTACGTCTTTGGATTCTGTTTTGGGACTTTGATTGCAATGATTGCCTTGCCTTTGCTGGCAATTCCTTTGAGCTCTTTGGAGTTACTGTATATCTATTGAGGAGCCTTTGATAAAATATACCTTTTATTTTATGAAGATTTTTCAAGGCCCTTTTTGGTGTCTAGTCAGGGTTTTGATTTAACGTCCCACTGAGAGGGCAACATTTAAAGTGCTTCTTGGAACTCTCCTGTCACAACAGTAAAAACATGAGGCTCCACAGAGCACAGAGGTGCCAGAAAGGGCAATCCAAGGCAAACAAATCCCAATATGAAATCCCAAGAATAGTTGAAATACAGAACAACAGGTCAACAAATCCAGTAACTCACTAAGCATCCGAAATTCACCAAAAAGAAAAACACAAGAACACTCCACTCAGAATGAACCACCCGGAACTGTGAGAGACCCTCCAAATATTTTTATAGGGTGGAGGATAGTTCTTGTTGGTAACTGGAAAGTGGCCTGGCCTCTTGGGAGAACCATTCACAAAACACATGGAACATAACACAGGCAGCTTACATAATGTCACGAACGGCTCAGGCTCAGGGCATTATCTCCCACCGAGACACTAGAAGGCAGCCCCCTCTGGGTTTTCTGCCAAGGCATGCTGGGAGTTGGAGTTCACTGAAGCCCTTTTGGGTTCCGTGGCTGCTGCCAGGGGGAGCTACAGAGCCCAACTGGGAATTCACTACACCTGAGTCATCTGGAGCACTTCTAGGTGCAGCTTAAAAGGAGCAAGGCAGCCACTATTCTGAGAGCCAGAGTCAGGAAGAAAAGAGAGGGCGGGAGCGAGAGAGAGAGAGAGAGAAGAAGTCAAAGAAAGTGCCGTGACTTGTCCTTACAGCGGGGAAAATAAGTATTGAACGCGTCAACGTTTTTCTCAGTAAATATATTTCTAATGGGGCTATTGACATGAAATTTTCACCAGATGTCGGAAACAACCCAAGTAATCTACACATACAAAGAAATCAAAACAAACAAGTCCATAAATTAAGTTATATGTAATAAAGTGGAATAACACAGGGAGTAAGAATTGAACACATGAAGAAAAGTTGGTGCAAAAAGGCCTGGAAAGCCAAGAAAGCAGCTGATGTCTGTCAATCCTGAAAGCCCCCCATCAGTGCACATGAATATCCACTGCTTTAGTCCTAATTGATGGCCTGTCATTACCAAGGGGTCACGCAAGAAGCATCTCATGATGGGTAAAAGCAAAGAGCTCTCTCAAGACCTTCACAAACATCTTGATGGCATTGGTGACAGACGGACTTCTAAACTTCTAAATGTTCCAGTGAGCACCGTTGGGGCCGTAATCTGAAAGTGGAAAGAACATCATTTCACCATAAACTGGTCATGACCAGGTGTTCCTCACAAGATTTCCGTCAAAAGAAGAATCAGAAGAGTTGACCAACAGCCGAGGACCACTCGCCAAGAGCTTCAGAAAGACCTGGAATTAGCAGGTCCAGTTGTTTCAAAGAAAACAACAAGTAATGCACTCAACCGCCATGGCCTCTGTGGATGCTCGCCGCACTGAAGAAAAAGCACATTGAAGCTCGTTGAAAGTTTTCTGCACAACATTTAGACAAACCAATGAAGTAACTGGGAGAGTAGAGTCTGGTCAGAGGAGTGCAAAATTGAACTCTTTGGATGTCACTGCACACCCCATGTTTGGAGGTGGGAATATCATGGTGAGTGTGGAGCTGTTTTTCAGCATACGGTACTGGCAGACTACATATAATTGAAGGAAGGATGAATGGAGAAATGTAGCGGGACATTCTTGATAAGAATCTGCTGCCATCTACCAGGATGCTGAAGATGAAATGAGGGGGGACATTTCAGCAAGACGGGGATCCCAAACACACAGCCAAGGAAACTCTCAATTGGTGTCAGGGAAAGAAAATAAAGAAGCTGCTAGAACGGCCCAGTCAGTCAGCCGACTTGAATCCAATTGAAAATCGATGGAAAGAACTGAAGATCAGAGTTCATAGAAGAGGCCACCGAAACCTTGAATTGATGACAGTTTGGGCCAAAATCCCACCTGAGCGATGCATGCGACTTGTTTCTCCACACAGGAGGCGTCTTGAAGCTGTCATCACCAACAAAGGCTTTTCTACCAAGTATGAAATAAATTCCAGTAAGCGTGTTCAATACTTACTCCCTGTGCCATTCCACTTTATTACACATCACTTCATTTATGGACTTATTTGTTTTGATTTCTTTGGATATGTGGATTACTTGGGTTGTTACGGATGTCTGGTGAAAATGTCATGTCAGTAGCCCCATTAGAAATATATTTATTTACATTGACACTTTCAGTACTTATTTTCCCCGCTGTATTGGAGCTGTGCTTGTAGTATTGTGCTGCTGCGGGGAGTGAGGGAGCCGCGCTTTCCCACTTAATAAACGTGTGTTGTAGCTGAACTCGTGCCCGGTGTCTGTCTGTCTGTGTCAGGTTTGGGCAGCTGGTGCACCCCCTGCAGGCCACGATACATAAACAACATTTAAAACAAAGATGAGTGCACATAAACAACTTACTGCTAAATCAAATAAAGCAAAGAGACTTGAAATGTGAATCCCAGCGTGAGGGTGTGTGCACCCTGGGTGAGACCATCCATCCATCCATTATCCAACCCGCTATATCCTAACTACAGGGTCACGGGGGTCTGCTGGAGCCAGTCCCAGCCAACACAGGGCGCAAGGCAGGAAACAAACCCCGGGCAGGGCGCCAGCCCACTGCAGGGTTGGGTGAGACCTAATAGCTTAAAAGAGCAAAAAGAGAGAAAACAATTTGCCTAAAAGGGAGTCAAACAGCAAACAGGTCCCAATATGCAATCCAGTGGTGGTCCAGTGCCTCACAGGGTTCAGGTCCCTGGGTCCTCTCTGCGTGGAGTTTGCACGTTCTCCGCGTTTCTGAGTGGGTTTCCACCCACTGTCTGAAGACACGCAGGTTAGGTGGACTCGCAACACTAAGCTGGCCCTGGTGTGTGTCTGGTGGTGTTGAATCTATGTCCTGCCCATAGTTTGTTCCTGCCTTGCGCCCTATGCTAGCTCCAGCACCCCAACCCTGACCCCGATCAGGATTTAAGTGGGTTAGAAACTGGCATGACATACAGTAGGGCTGTCTTTTCCCCTGGTATGGAGTCTTTCTGTTAGGTTTGGTTAACAGCAGTGCACAGGGCCATGCTACTTATAAAAGGACGTGACAGCCCAAGTTCCTTTTTAACCCAACATTCCATGCAAATGTTGAGTTTTGTGGAGGGCAACTTCAGCTTTTTCAATGTTTTTCTTCAGTGCCACATTCTTGTTTTGTTCTGTGTGCATTGTTGA
This sequence comes from Polypterus senegalus, assembly GCF_016835505.1. NCBI lineage: Eukaryota > Metazoa > Chordata > Cladistia > Polypteriformes > Polypteridae > Polypterus > Polypterus senegalus. The sequence continues at coordinate 5,874,309 of NC_053160.1, forward strand.
GCCCAAAGAATAAAAAGGGAACGTAAAGCTGTGATATACATCTCTGTTGCTTCCACAATGAGGTGTTCTCAGAAAACATAATGAACTAATTACTGGCTGGCAAAGTGCACACTTTTCATCCAAACTCAAAAACTTGATATAAAGACAAGGGCAGAGAATGAAACAAGGGGCAATAAAATGGTCCAGGGTACCACCTCAATACACTCAGTTCACAATTCCGATTTTTTTTTGTCTTCCTGTCATCCATTTTCCAAGCCCGCCTATCCAGAGTAGGGTCACAGTGAAGCTGGAGAATATTCCAGCAAACATCAGGCAAAACTTCAAGGCAGGAACAATCCCAGGAATGAATGCCAGCCCATTCCAGGGTAAATACCCGTACATCAGGGGCCAATTCAGCATTGCCAATCCACCTAACCTGCGTGTCTTGGGATTGTTGGAAGAAACAGGAGCACCCGGAGGAAAACCCATACAGAAATATGAAGAACATGCAGACCCCGTGCAGGGATCACCAAGAACTTGAACGACAGACTCCTTCTTGTAAGGCAGCAGTGCTTAACACTGCACCACCACATTCTACAACTGCCACTTATCCTTGAAAAATACAAATCCGGGTGATGGTCAAGGAATTCCATATTAAGTAAAGGGCATAAGGTGGACCCTGACTACTAGATGAGGAACACAACGTCTATGAAAACAAATACAGATGTGAGCACAGATAGAGAGAAGTATACTCAGGGTGGCTATAGGGATACTGGTCAGGCCTTATAACCCTAACCCCATAATTGTTGTTAGCGTGAAATGAGATTTCCATTAATTTGATACCAGAAAGCTTATGACAAAGGGCACAACTCACCCAGCTGATTTAAGATGAAGAACTTTGTCTAAGGCAGGGGTCTCTAACTCCTGTCCTGAAGCACGACTGTGGCTGCAGGTATTAATTCTAATCCATTTGTTAATTAGTGACCAGTTTTTGCTGCTAATTAACTCTTTTGCCTTCATTTTAATTGTCTTGCTATTTAAGACTCAGGCCCTTTAATTGTTTTTTTTTCCTTAATTAGGAGATATAAAATGAGGCGACACAGGACCAGCTAACCTGTGCCCATCATACAATATCTGGAAATAAAGAGAGGTGGAGGTCTCAGTAATCTGCTCGGGTCCAACAATATTTTGTGTTCTTAGTCAGTCAGTCATTGTCCAACCCGCTATATCCTAACATTGGGTCACGGGGGTCTGCTGGAGCCAATCCCAGCCAGCACAGAGTACAAGGCAGGAACAAATCCCGGGCAGGGCGCCAGCCCACTGCAGGGCACACACACACCAAGCATACACGAGGGACAATTTAGAATCGCCAATCCACCTAACCTGCATGTCTTTGGACTGTGGGAGGAAACCCACGTAGACACGGGGAGAACATGCAAACTCCACTTAGGGAGGACCCGGGAAGCGAACCCAGATCTCCTTACTGAGAGACAGCAGGGCCACCACTGCACCACCCATTTTCTGTTCTTAGACAAGTGAAAATCAACCACTTTGGAAATGTCAGCTGTGGCAGAATGAGAGCAGCAACAGGCCATGGAATTAAAAAACAAGTTTAATTAACAACAAAAATTGGCTTCTTATTGGTAGGACTTTGAGACCCCGACCTTGTTGGTCATCTGTTGGCTCACTTCATATTTCATTTCTTTGTGGGTGCCATTTAAGGAAAATAATGCAGCAATGTAGAGGACTGAATCTTAAAAAACAAGTCAATAAAAATGAAGGGAAAAGAAATGAAAACTGGTCAATCATTAAGGAAAGGGTTAGAATGAAAACCTGAAGCCACAAGTAGCCCTCCAGGACTGGAGTGGAAGACCCCTGCTCTAAGATGACATCATCATTGAACTCAAGGGGAAGGGCACTATAGATAGATAGATAGATAGATAGATAGATAGATAGATAGATAGATAGATAGATAGATAGATAGATATGAAAGACACTATATGATAGATAGATACATAAATAAAAAAATAAACCAATAAACCAAATTGAACTGAAATGAATCCAGGTCTCTAAATCTGTCACATGCATCAATATTATTGTCACTACACTACAGTTCATTCAGTTAAATTCTGAATCATATACACAATGACATCATTGGAAATTAAAGGGAAATGCACTCAGGAGAAGATCCAGAATGCATGTCTTCATACAAGGAGTCATGGCAAACAGAAATAAACCACTGACTCATGTGGTTGAAGTGGAAACCTTGACAGCTGTTAAAATGCATCTGGGGGAGATATTAGGACAGCTTAGCCATTAGTTAACTGAATCACCTCGATGGAGTGAACAGTCTCCTTTAGTTTGTAAAAGTTCTTCTGTTCTTACTCATTATGAAATTTGCAAGTTCAATTCTTGAGTTGCTTGAGGTTGGTGCTTATCCTGGAGGCATCAGAGTAGAAGACATTAACCAGTGCTGGAAGGGTTGCATGCCACAACACAAACACACAACCTTTATTATATAAAGCATTTTTCTGTAGAGAACAGAATGCTACAGTGTTAATGTTAATATTATCATGGAATTGTTCATTTGTATGTTATGCATGGAATTGCACTTGCACAATGCTAGGATCCCAGCCCTGGGTTATGTCAGTGTATAGTTTAATAATAAAGACATCTTAAAGTACATTGCAAAAATTATTACAAAATGTGCCATTATAATATAGAATTAAAAGATAAATACAGATATATCAGTAGGTCATACATGTGTAATTGGGAGATAACCTCAGGGGTCATTTGATAGAAATCCAGGAGTTGGTGCTGTCATCTAATACCTCTAATGAACACACATAAATATCTATCTATCTATCTGTTATATAGTGCCTTTCCAATCTATATATCTATCTATAATATAGCACCTTTCATACCTATCTATCTATGTGTTATATAGTGCCTTTCTATCTATCTATCTATCTATCTATCTATCTATCTATCTATCTATCTATCTATCATATAGTGCCTTTCCAATCTATCTATCTATCTATCTATCTATCTATCTATCTATCTATCTATAATATAGCACCTTTCCTATATATCTATCTATCTATCTATCTATCTATCTATAATATAGCACCTTTCCTATCTATCTATCTATCTATCTATCTATCTATCTATCTATCTATCTATCTATCTATAATATAGCACCTTTCCTATCTATCTATCTATCTATCTATCTATCTATCTATCTATCTATCTATCTATCTATAATATAGCACCTTTCCTATCTATCTATCTATCTATCTATCTATCTATCTATCAATGTAAAATGGGGGTGTGATTTACCTGCTTTGTCACAATAGGTTTTTGAGAGTAGATTGATGATCAAAAATAGCACTGTTCTCCATTTAAAATGAAATCTACAACACAATAAAGTGTACAAAGATTGAAGGAGTCTGAATCTGAATCCAATGTAGTCATCATTGCTAATTCCATTGGACCACCTCTTATGGATGCAATTTTGTAACTGTGACTGTTATATTTGGCCCCACATACAGTATTTGCTTTCCTTTATGCAGTTATCTTCATTAACTGCACAAACTGCATAACTCATTCATACTGTATATATTCGGGTCTCTACAGACCCTAGGTAAGTAATAGAGTTTCTTGAAAGTCTTGTGTATAGAAGGGTTAAGAATAGCTAATGTTCCTAATGTCAACCTCCTTTAGTCACCTTTCGTGATATGCAAAGGCAACAATTACTTAATTTCAGTTACAGGTTACGGGGTAACCCCAAATAGAAATGGTAAAGCACATCCTTTGTATGAAAATGTGCTAAATAAACAAATACGAAATCATGAAGACCTTTGAGACTACTGGTCCTGGACTATATGAGTCCTCTTGTGATAGACCACCTGGATCCACTGCAGTTTGCCTATTGGACACAAAGTGGAGTATGCAATTATCTACAAACCGGATTCCAAAAAAGTTGGGACACTAAACAAATTGTGAATAAAAACTGAATGCAATGATGTGGAGATGGCAAATGTCAATATTTTATTTGTAATAGAACGTAGATGACAGATCAAACGTTTAATCCAAGTAAATGTATCATTTTAAAGGAAAAATATGTTGATTCAAAATTTCACTGTGTCAACAAATCCCAAAAAAGTTGGCACAAGTAGCAATAAGAGGCTGGAAAAAGTAAATTTGAGCATAACGAAGAGCTGGAAGACCAATAAACACTAATTAGGTCAATTGGCAACATGATTGGGTATAAAAAGAGCTTCTCAGAGTGGCAGTGTCTCTCAGAAGCCAAGATGGGTAGAGGATCACCAATTCCCACAATGTTGCGCAGAAAGATAGTGGAGCAATATCAAAAAGGTGTTACCCAGCGAAAAATTGCAAAGACTTTGCATCTATCATCATCAACTGTGCATAACATCATCTGAAGATTCAGAGAATCTGGAACAATCTCTGTGCGTAAGGGTCAAGGCCAGAAACCATACTGGATGCCCGTGATCTCCAGGCCCTTAAACGACACTGCACCACAAACAGGAATGCTACTGTAAAGGAAATCACAGAATGGGCTCAGGAACACTTTCAGAAATCATTGTCAGTGAACACAATCCACCGTGCCATCCGCTGCCAGCTGAAACTCTACAGTGCAAAGAAGAAGCCATTTCTAAGCAAGATCCACAAGCTCAGGCGTCGTCACTGGGCCAGGGATCATTTAAAATGGAGTGTGGCAAAATGGAAGACTGTTCTGTGGTCAGACGAGTCACATTCAAAGTTCTTTTGGAAATCTGGGACGCCATGTCATCCGGACCAAAGAGGACAAGGACAACCCAAGTTGTTATCAACGCTCAGTTCAGAAGCCTGCATCTCTGATGGTATGGGGTTGCATGAGTGCGTGTGGCATGGGCAGCTTGCATGTCTGGAAAGGCACCATCAATGCAGAAAAATATATTCAGGTTCTAGAACAACATATGCTCCCATCCAGACGTCATCTCTTTCAGGGAAGACCCTGCATTTTTCAACAAGATAATGCCAGACCACATTCTGCATCAATCACAACATCATGGCTGTGTAGGAGAAGGATCCGGGTACTGAAATGGCCAGTCTGCAGTCCAGATCTTTCACCTATAGAGAACATTTGGCGCATCATAAAGAGGAAGGTGTGACAAAGAAGGCCCAAGACGATTGAACAGTTAGAGGCCTGTATTAGACAAGAATGGGAGAGCATTCCTATTTCTAAACTTGAGAAACTGGTCTCCTCGGTCGCCAGACGTCTGTTGAGTGTTGTAAGAAGAAGGGGAGATGCCACACAGTGGGGAAAATGGCCTTGTCCCAACTTTTTTGGGATTTGTTGACACCATGAAATTCTGAATCAACATATTTTTCCCTTAAAATGATAAATTTTCTCACTTTAAACTTTTGTTCCGTGATTTATGTTCTATTCTGAATAAAATATTAGAAGTTGGCACCTCCACATCATTGCATTCAGTTTTTATTCACGATTTGTATAGTGTCCCAACTTTTTTGGAATCCCGTTTGTATCTATCAGTTATATAGTGCCTTTCTATCTATCTGTCTATCTAACATAGACAGATAGATAGAATGAAAGGAAGCATGTCTGCCTGTCTATCTATCTATTATACAGTGCCTTTATATCTATCTATTTATCTATTATACATTGCCTTTCTATCTATCAGTTACATAGTGCCTTTCTATCTATCTATCAGTTATATAGTGCCTTTCTATCTATCTGTCTATCTAACATAGACAGATAGAATGAAGGGAAGTATGTCTGCCTATCTATTATATAGTGCCTTTCACTCTATCTATTTAGCTATCTACTTATTGTATAGTGCCTTTCATGTCTATCTATCATATAGTTCCTTTCTATCTGTTTATCTGTCAGTTATATAGTGCCTTTCTATCTATCTATCTATCTATCATATTGTTCTTGCTGTTTCTGTTATTAGTAGTATAGATAGATGAATTATACTTTATTTGTCCCCATAGGGAAATCAGGGCTCCCAGAAAATAAATAAATATAATAAAGTCAAACAACAACAGCTGCTCTCTGTCAACGACAGGCGTGTAAGGTGGCAGTATGCAGCAGTTGTACACGACGACAGGATGTTTTTGCTTTTCCTGGACTCTTCGTCGATCCGAACCACAACATGTACAGTACAAACCGAAATACACACATTTCGTTGTTCATTCTTTATCACTCACCTCATTATTTTATAGGTCGGTTAAGGTAATTGTGTTTGCTTTGCAAACGTGTCACTTATATAGTTCAATTAAATAAAAAGAAACAACCGGCACCGGCGCTTCGGACAGCAGCTGCTCCTGATGCGTGCCCAAGGCGGCTGAATTTTGGCGTACGCGCAGTCCCAGTTCGGAGGTTCAAGGGCGAGCCGCGTGACCCCGAGGTAGTTACCCGCCCGCGCCTCGTGTCGGTGTTCGTTTTGACAGATGGCTGAGTTACAGGAAACTGTTAAAAGGAATGTGTAGCAGGATGGGCACGCCTTATGGGCGGGAATTGAGAGAAGAAGAAAGAGAGAAAGAAAGAAAGAAAGAAAGAAAGAAAGAGAGAAAGAAAAGGACTGTAATGGAATGTACCATGATTGTGAACCGACCGGCCAAAAGAATACTAATGTTAGTCAGCGTCTTTTATTTTCTTTAAACTTGGTAGCCATGCGTCACTGCAAGAACACATTAATGAAAATCGAGTGAGGAGATACGCGCAGGCAGAAGGAAAGCTACAGCACCTGTCCGGTTTTCGTTCAAGGTTCAGCGGTAAGCTTTCAGCTTTATTTCCTTATTGCAGCGTTTATATAGGCGCGTGATTTACATTCTCGAGATTCAGAGAGTTTATTTTATTTGTATATGTTGGCTTACGTGTAAAGGGCAGCACCGTCACGAGCCACTTTACTAATCAGCTTATCAATTAAATGAGCCGACCGCCGCAACTTCACAGTGCCAAGGTAAAGATACTTGGACGTTCGAGAGTTGTTTCACATTCTGCTGGAATTTTACCTCGGGCACCGCGATTTAGGAGCCGCGCTGAACTGACAGGTTTCCTGCAGCTGGCCCTTCCTCGTACGATTCGCAAAACGCCGCATCAACAGAAAGAGATAAGAGAGACAAAAAAAAGAATAGAAGGCAAACGCGTAAGTGTCAAAATTAGGAGTTCGCGACATTCAAAGCGACATCAGTTGCCCTGTACGTAAAAAAATTGATGTGTAGTATAAACGCAGGTTACCCCATCAATTTATATTACACGTCTCATTCCTTTCTTGAGGATTTATCTCAATATATTTCATAGCGTCCTTCGTTCTATCCTGTATGTCTGTCTGTGCAAGAAAATTTAACACAAATGTGCCGCAAACCGAGCCAGCGGTCAGCATTTGTTCAGTCAAGCTCTATCTAGCAAACCTTGGCAACTTCTTTATGCGGACTTTAGAGAAATCGCTTGATTCGCGTGTCTTTCGGTCAAAGCCCTCAGTAGTGTCCTCCGTGCGTACTTTATATGCTGTTCCAGTTTTCATGGGTTTGGTGAATTCTTATTAGAATTTACCAAGCATTTACCGGTATGTATGTTACTTAGGGATAATCTGGTGTTATTTCTTTTTAACTGTTTCAGGGCTGATGTTGACTTTTGTCAAAAGGAGTAGTTGACGATGGTAATTAACTGTAAACGGTGACAAAACCAACCGTTATGTTTTAGTTGGATTCTCGTTGCTAGAAGGAAAGTTAGCATAGCTAGATAGAATAGCTTTATTGGTTTGATCGAGATTTGCTGCACTTGTGCGAGTAGCAAGGTGCAAACAACGTCAAAAATGGCACTGACATCTGGCGAGAGCCCAAAGCGGATGCGTAAAGCAAAATACTCGGTGGACGATGCTTTGCCAATTATCTTTGAACTGGACTATGACTTGCCGGACTGGGATTTTCATACAAGTGATCAAAAACGAATGTGAGGTTCCAGCTTCAGCTGATTGGTCCCCGGCTAATCTTGGTACTGACAATGTTTGCCAGGGAGGACTGCCACTTAACAATGATAAGAGGTAGAAACCAGATTATAACTGTGACCGCTGCTGCTGCTGCCCCGGCCACACGAAATCAGCCTGGCAGCAAGCCTGCCACACATTCTTGGCAAACTGGCAGCCACAGCATGCAGCAACATATGTTTTATGTTGATTTCTATGTGAAACTGTTGCTTTTCAGAAACTGTTTTTTTGATGAAAATATTCAGCCCTCAAAGTGTTAAAGTTGCTTTTGAAGGTTTTCACCATCATCATGGTTTTCTCCTTTATCCAGGTGTTCTGGTTATTTAATCCATTATTTACTAGTGAGCGTGTTAGTGGGTTTGACACGGAAATAATTACTTTCATCTGTCCATACCATGTCTACTTCAGAAGAGGTAGTCCACCTGAAGCTGTGCTTCTTTGGGCCTGCATAGTACTTGAAGGAGAGATCATCAAGGAAAAGCTGGGGTTGCTGCTAGAAGAGGCGTTGGTGAGGCCAGCAGGGGGCGCTTACCCTGTGGTCTGAATGTGGGCCCCAGTGCAGTGATGGACAAATGGCACCATCCTTTGGATGAGATGTAAATTGAGTTCCTGACTCTCTGTGGGCATCCTTTGTTAAGAGCAGGGTGTGCCCTGATATCCAGGCTAAACTGCCCTCCATGCTCTAGTCATTCTGTCCCCCTAATCACCCCTTCAAAGTCAAAGTGAACTTTATTGTCATCTCAACCATATACAAGCATATAGATAGACGAAATTGCGAAAGTCAGGGTCTACAGTGTAACAGCGTGAAGTGCAAATAAAAAATTAAAATGAAATTAAAAATAGAATTACAATTTACATTTAAAATCGGAATGTAAAATTAAAACACAAACAAGACAAGACATTGTGCAAAGACAAAACAAAGAAGTAACAGCAATATGAATGTTGATGCAACGTATGGCATTATGCAATCTAGATACATAAATATAGTCAATAAATATGTAATGAATAGTAGATAATACAGAAATTATCAGTGTATGATAATAGTTGTTTAAGGCATGTGTAAAAAATGACAAGTCAGAATGTTTCACAGCAGAAGGATATCAAAGAATGTCAAAGTGCAGAGTGCAAGATACTTAACGGTCAGTATGAGATTCTAGGTAGATAGATAGATACTTTATTAATCCCAAGGGGAAATTCACATTCTACATGCACACTTGTCTTTGCAGGAAAGTGGTTCAGCATGTGATACCTAATGTGTGGGGACTGTACTGGCGCAAAAATGGCTGTCGTCACATTGTCCAGGTGGATAGTACATGTTAGCGGTGGTTAAAATGGCTCCCCACTCCCTATGAAACTGCACTTTGAGTAGTGACAAGAGTGCCGTATAAACGTAAAGAATTCTCATCATCTGTTTTCTAAAGCAGCCTTTTAATATTCAGTGTCTTTTTCATGGGTGTCTGTTTCTCTCATTGTTAACTGTCATTATCAGGATACAACTAAGGGAGAAGGGCAGCACGGTTTTGCAGTGATCGAGCTGCTGCCTCTCAACATGGAGTATGGGTTTCATGTCCTGGGCCCTCCCTGTGTGGACTTTGCATGTTCTCTTTATGCTTGCATAGGTTTCTTCTGGATGGCTCCAGTGTCCTACCTCAGTCCAAAGTTCTACAGGTTAGGTGGATTGGCCCGATAGGGTGGTCCAGATCTAATTATGCAATTTTTATTATGCTATATCTTATTAAGTTTATTACATAGAAAATCACCCAAAAAAATCCCGGACCATCAAGAAGTGTGCGAACTGATGACATGAAGAATCGTCTTCACGCCGAACTGTAATCGTCCCCGCATAAATCAAAGCCATCCAAACGATCTGGATCTGCATAATTAGATCTGGACCACCCTGTAGTTGTGTGTGTGTGTGTGTGTGTGTTAATCCTGCAACGGACCGGTGTCCTGTCCAAAGAGATCGTTCCTGCCTTGTGCCTTATGGTTGCTGTAATAGGCTCCGGCTTCCCTGCAGTCCTGCGCTGGATAAAATGGGTTTAGAAAACGGATGGATGGAACTAAGGAGCAAACTACATGGAACAAAAGGCAAATTAATAGAAAAACCACTAAAGAGAACTAAGCATTAACAGCTATGGAAAAAACTTAAAATAGTTTTAAATGTATTACACTTGGAATCCGAACTTAATCCATTCGAGAACCCCGTTTTGAGTTCCAAAACAATTTTTCCCCTTTAAAATAATAATAATAATAGAAACTGGATTAATCCGTTTCTGGGTCCCACAAACTCGAATTTTCAAAATGATTTTAACAGTAAATACACCGGATTTTAAAGTAAAATATTAGATAGATGCTTTATTAATCCCCAAGGGGAAATTCAAACCAGTAATGGCGCACTGCATGATAACGTGCAGTGAATACACTTGACTTGAGCATTCCTAGTTTTCATTCTCTTTCTTTCTCTGTACTGTACATTTAGCATTCATTTGCTCAGCGGTTGATGTACTTTCTGTTTCCTGTTTCCGGGCTACCTGAGCATTGTTTCTGACCATGTCCATCCCTTCATGATCCTCTGATGGCTACTTCCAGCAGGATAAGGCACCATGTCACAAAGCTCGAATCATTTCAAATTGGTTTCTTGACACATGACAATGAGTTCACTGTACTAAAATGGCCCCCACAGTCACCAGATCTCAACCCAATAGAGCATCTTTGGGATGTGGTGGAACGGGAGCTTCGTGCCCTGGATGTGCATCCCACAAATCTCCATCAACTGCAAGATGCTATCCTATCAATATGGGCCAACATTTCTAAAGAATGCTTTCAGCACCTTGTTGAATCAATGCCACGTAGAATTAAGGCAGTTCTGAAGGCAAAGGGCGTCAAACACCGTATTAGTATGGTGGTCCTAATAATAATAATAGAAACTGGATTAATCCATTTCTGGGTCCCACAAACTCGAATTTTCAAAATGATTTTAACAGTAAATACACTGAATTCACTCGAGCTCCATATGCGCAAAGCATACAATTATACAACTTAACATTATTTATCGAGCACATCTGTCTCGTCTAAAACTCTCCAAAATGTTTCCAGGGCATGATCCAACCTGCGAACGCTGCAACCAAGTCCCAGCCTCATTGGGTCACATGTTCTGGGCCTGCACCAAATTAGCATTATTCTGGACAAAAATTTTTAATTACCTCTCAGACAGTCTTGGACTCACAATCCCTCCTAACCCATTAACAGCTGTGTTTGGGGGGTCTTCCAGAGGGGCTTAAAGTGGAGAAAGACAAACTTATTGTGATTGCATTCACTACACTTTTGGCACGCAGACTTATTCTGATAAACTGGAAGAACCCAAACTCTCCTCTTTTAAGTCAGTGGGAAACCGATGTGTTATACTATTTGAAATTGGAAAAAATCAAATACTCAGTTCGAGGATCTGTACAGACGTTTTTCAAAACATGGCAGGATCTAATCAGTAATATTTTAAAATAAGTTCATGAAGCATAGAGAATTTATTAATTTAGGTATGTTTAAAAGCTGTAAAATTTTTATGCCGTTTGGCTTGCTCTCTCTCTCAAGGGTGGGGATCGATCTGTTCTTAACTCTATTTTTCTTTTTGTTAAAACTTGATTGCTTTGTATGAGTGCAATAAAATTAATAAAAAAAAAAACAGTCAATACACTGGATTTTAAAGTAAAATATTAGATAGATGCTTTATTAATCCCTAAGGGGAAATTCAAACCAGTAATGGCGCACTGCATGATAACGTGCAGTGAATACACTTGACTTGAGCATTCCTAGTTTTCATTCTCTTTCTTTCTCTGTACTGTACATTTAGCATTCATTTGCTCAGCGGTTGATGTACTTTCTGTTTCCTGTTTCCGGGCTACCTGAGCATTGTTTCTGACCATGTCCATCCCTTCATGATCCTCTGATGGCTACTTCCAGCAGGATAATGCACCATGTCACAAAGCTCGAATCATTTCAAATTGGTTTCTTGAACATGACAATGAGTTCACTGTACTAAAATGGCCCCCAAAGTCACCAGATCTCAACCCAATAGTGCATCTTTGGGATGTGGTGGAACGGGAGCTTCGTGCCCTGGATGTGCATCCCACAAATCTCCATCAACTGCAAGATGCTATCCTATCAATATGGGCCAACATTTGTAAAGAATGCTTTCAGCACCTTGTTGAATCAATGCCACGTAGAATTAAGGCAGTTCTGAAGGCGAAAGGGGGTCAAACACCGTATTAGTATGGTGGTCCTAATAATAATAATAATATAAACTGGATTAATCCGTTTCTGGGTCCCACGAACTCGAATTTTCAAAATGATTTTAACAGTAAATACACTGGATTTTAAAGTAAAATATTAGATAGATGCTTTATTAATCCCCAAGGGGAAATTCAAACCAGTAATGGCGCACTGCATGATAACGTGCAGTGAATACACTTGACTTGAGCATTCCTAGTCCTTTAGGTGAGTTTGTGTATATGTAGGTGTTAACATAAGCCCAATTTAAAGCGTGACATAAAATTGTTGCACAAAATCGTTGCACTTTTAGGCTTAGGATTTGATATATATATAGAGTAGATTTATCGATTACAACAATATAAGGATGTAGTTTTGTGTAGCTTTTAGTACAGAATAGTTTTTTTACAATCATTTTTGCTGCTGAAAGACATTTAACTTAATAACATCCTTCCATTATATGCATGTATTGCATGTTATGTAAATTATAAGGTAAATGTAAAATGGACACACACATAAATAATGGTGCTATACATAATACAGACTGTCGCTGTTCAATGAGAACACTCCTTGCTAGCTGTAATGTTTTGTTAAAGTGAATTATTAAATATGTGAAAAGCAATTTCACAGGCAGCATTAACTCATGAAATACTTAAAGCATGGTAAACCTCTTAACTATGAAACAGAGAAGTCCTTAATAAATAAATACATTCATGCTTAATGCTAGGATTCAATGGAATAATATATGGAATGTGTTTGCTCCTTTAAAAGCACTGGAATGCACCTCGTCTAATTATGGCATCACAGTCTGTCTATAAGGAAGCTTGCTGGAAGTCCTGAAGAGACCTGAGGGTCATCACGTTACCCTACAACATGATCATCTGCTATTAATAACAACAGCAGCAGCAATATTTATTTATATAGTACATCTTCATAGACGAAAGGTGCTTTGCAATAATAATGACTAAATAAAAGATTACAAAACTCTTATAAATATCTAAACAGCAGAGAATTGTCACGACCGGAAAGCAGGAGACAGAGCTGGAGGTGGCAGAGTTAAAGATGCTAAGATTTGCATTGGGTGTGACGAGGATGGACAGGATTAGAAATGGGGACATTAGAGGGTCAGCTCAGGTTGAGAGACAAAGTCAGAGAGGCGACATGGCGTTGGTTTGGACATGTGAGGAGGAGAGATGAGGGGTATTACATTACATTACATTACAGTTTATTTTTGTATAGCCCAAAATCACACAGAAAGTGCCGCAATGGGCTTTAACAGGCCCTGCCTTTTGACAGCCCCCCCAGCCTTGACTCTCTTGAGAAGACAAGGAAAAACTCCCAATAAAAACCTTGTAGGGAAAAATGGAAGAAACCTCGGGAAAGGCAGGTATATTGGGAGAAGGGTGCTAAGGATAGAGCCGCCAGGGAAGAGGAGAAGAGGAAGGCCTAAGAGAAGGTGGTGAGAGAGGACATGCAGGTGGTGGGTGTAACAGAACAAGATGACGAGGACAGAAAGATATGGAAGAAGATGATCCGTTGTGGCGATCCCTAATGGAAGAAGAAGAAGAAGAAAATTGTCATGTCCAGTGTAATAATAAAATTTGTAAACAGATGGCCAGAGAGGGTTAACAGAAATTTCACCACTCACATTTCGCCTTGGCATGTTTCGCCTCCATGATATTTCTCTCCCACCCCAGTAACTTCTAATATCCATACCCAGACGTTTTGAGTGTGAAGTTTCTAGAAAAAATAAAGTGAATAATCGTTCTCAGCGTTCAAAACTGACCTTCCTAATTTGAACATTTTTGTAGCAAGATGATAAAAAAGATAGCAATAGTGCATCACTTAAATGAAAAGCTCTTTAAACATGTATACATTTTTATTTTTATTAAACGAATCCAAACGATTTTACAGTGGAACATGTTGATCTGTGAGTCGTGTAAGAATACTGCCTAAGTGAACTTTTTTTATTTATTAATGTTGGTTAAGGTTTATTAAATTTTTAATTGCAATTATAGATATGTACATAAATACCGGGGCAAAATATAGTGGTGGCAAAATGTGGGAGGCAGCTTATCCGGATGCCCCAGGGAGGACAGGAAAATAAAAACTCCATTTGGTGAAATGTTGTAGAAAATCTTCTTCTTCTTTTTCTTTCGGCTGCTCCCGTTAGGGGTTGCCACAACGGATCATCCAAAATTGTGGTCTCCATATTGATTTGTCAAAATTTAATACCGCATGCCCTTACTGACGTAACCCTACCCATTTATCCGGGCTTGGGACCGGCATGAAGAAATACACTGGTTTGTGCATCCCCTATGGCTGGGTTGAAATGTTGTAGAAAATAAACTTTAAGAATTATTAAGAGTCCTCTAATAACATAAATTTAAAAGATGACAATAATAGAATGGCAGTTCTGTTCATATTGGTAATATTCTAGTCAGTCAGTCTCCAACTTGCTATTTCCTAACTACAGGGACACGGGAGGTCTGCTGGAGCCAGTCCCAGCGAACACAGGGAGCAAGGCAGGAAACAAACCCCAGGCAGGGTGCCAGCCCAATGCAGGACACACACACACACCCCAAGGCCAATTTAGGACCACCAATGCACCTAACCTGCATGTCTGTGGGAGGAAACCCACGCAGAGACGGGGAGAACATGAAAACTCCATGCAGTGAAGCGAACCCAGGTCTCCTAACTGCGAGGCACCAGCGCTACCCACTGCGCCACCGTGCCGCCAGATGATGTTCTAGTATTAACAGAAATACAATTTATAACAAACTGCTACCCAAACACAGTCAAGCTGAGGTTATCTCTTTGGAATTTCCATATTCTCATTGGAGACTTCAGTTTTCGTCTACAGTCATGGCTGCAACAAAATTCGATGTGTCGGAGAAAGTGGTGCGAGATTGGAGGAAGACAGAAGATTAAAAATTAAGTATCGTATTTTTGAACGGGCGTATAAGTTGGCATCTGATTTTATGATTGATTTTTGTTTTCAAGACCCAACTTATACGTGAGTATACAGTATATGGTAATCTTTTATTATATTAAACATGACAGGAAAAAAAAGCCAAGAAATATATAATTTTGCTTTCATCTTCAGACATTGTACCTACAGAAATAATGTAATTCTTTTTTTCTCACCCACACAGATTAATTTCGTCAACTGATGGGAATGGAGAACAAATGTGAAAGTAAAAGTCCTTTGCCTGTTGCAGTCTCTTCAGCTCCTCACCAGACAGACTTAGACGGAGAGATTTCTTCCATACAAGAGATAAGTGGAGTTCAACAGAATGAAATGGATTTTTCAATTGAAACAGGGAATGTCCCAGAAAAGAGGTTAACGAAGAAACCATTGACTATTTCAACCACAAAACTCTGCGGGTATCTGAACAAACAAGGAGGACCTCTGAAACAATGGAAATCCCGCTGGTTCATTTATGAGGAGAAGAAATGTCAGCTTTATTATTACAGGACTTCTCAGGACGTTAATCCTTTGGGAAGCATTGACCTCACGAGTGCCGTCTTCAGCTACCCACCTGAGCCTGAGGAAGGGATCTTTGAAATTCATACTCCAGAAAGAGTGTTTGTTCTTAAGGTAAATATGAGAAAATATAATTTAAGTGTGTTTTCTGAACTGCCAATGGGGTAGTGTTAAAATTGTTACACATGGTATAGTCATTTTGAAATCAAGCAAATCACCAGGGGCCTCATGTATAAACGATGCGTACGCACAGAAATGTTGCGTAAGAACTTTTCCACGTTCAAATCGCGATGTATAAAACCTACACTTGGCGTAAAGCCACGCACTTTTCCACGGTACCTCATGTCTTGTCGTACGCAAGTTCTCCGCTCGGTTTTGCAAACTGGCGGCACCCAGCGTCAAAGCAATGGTACTGTTCCTGTGTGGTTACTCATTATTTTCATGACGCGGCTTTATAAATACACAGAAACTAACCGCATATTGTTTATTAGTGTCTCAGCCACTGCAAAACGTTTTAAAGCCTTTCCTGTACAGACCTCGCGGTTCAGAAACAGTTTCATCCCAAGAACTTTAAATGCACTCAATCAATTGCACCTTGTAGAACTGTTAATACTTATAAGTACAATCACCTCACTGTAAACTTGTACTACAGTTATAATATTAATAAAGTATCTATCTATCTATCTAATATCACACAACCTGAGCCACTTTATAAAACGCGTATTTACATATGATGACGATATCATTTTTAAGATGAAATGCAGCAAAATATGTTTATTATACAGATAAAACTTTAACTTCATTTAAATAATCTATATTCTTCACTGGGAGTGTCATTAAGGATAGAATAATTAAACATGTACTACGAAGATATTTCAATGTTCTTTAAACTTAAACTCTA
This sequence comes from Polypterus senegalus, assembly GCF_016835505.1. Lineage (NCBI taxonomy): Eukaryota > Metazoa > Chordata > Cladistia > Polypteriformes > Polypteridae > Polypterus > Polypterus senegalus. The sequence continues at coordinate 5,890,957 of NC_053160.1, forward strand.
TTACAGAGCTGATTGTGTGGCGATCGGTTACTTGGGAAAAGAAAAGCAAGGACTGCAGTGACGGCTACGCCAATATATATTGAATATAAAACAGAAAGAGAAAATAACAACACAGCTAAAAACGCAGCGACAAATTTCGGCAAAAGTTAAATGCTTGTGTCATGAGCACGAGGTGGCTATGCAGTGTTTGCAACGGACGTGGCCATCCACCGTGCATAAGCTGCCTTACTGACATTGGCGGGCGAAGGAGCCACCGATTCTTCCTCTGCCCAGTGCCACCCAAAGCCTATAGCCGCCCCTGAGTACTGCTGCAATAAATTATTTCATCGAAGTGAAACCCATGTTTAATAACGTGCTTTAACTCCTGTCATCATGAAAATGACATTACGTATACATCTCAGTATTTTAGTTATTCAGAGAGCTGTAATATCACGAATGTAATGGACTCTGTGACCAGTCGGAGGAAGAGAGCCGGTTTAAGAAGCAAGTAGTGATTCACACACACAGAGCACATACGAGTAGAAGATCACATACAAAACAAAGCATTTAGCGTGCTACTTTAATTACGATGTGATTTGAGAAACTGGTTAATTAAAAGATTTTAACATGAAGTTTATGATGTTCTACTTTAATGACAAAATAAACTACGTGATTAAAGTGGAAATGTCGAGATTGAAGTTGACATTTCGTGCTTTTTCCCCCACTGTGTGCCTATTTTTTTTTTTCTCTGTACCCTAATAATATTTCATATGACACTCAGACGGTGGGCTACAACTCGGCTTTTCATGGCGACTTTGATATGTGACTTCTTTTTTATTTCCAGCACTGTGCGATTTGTGAATGTGAGCTTTCAAGTTTCTCCAACACGCTATGTCACTCGATCAACTTCCTTTTGTTGATTATACCGCGGTTTATTTGAACAAATAGTATGTTTTTCCTTTGCCTCCACTTGGTATTCGCTGAAATTCTTATATTTTCCCCGTGCTTTTCCCATTGTCTTTTCACAGAAGGCTGCGCTTAAGGGCGATTTATATTGATTTGCATATTCAAATAGGCGTAATTCTGGGAGGAGTTGGGGCGTTACATAAAGCGCGTGCACGAGCGTTACTTTTCACGCTGATTGGGATTTATGTAGCGGAAGAACGTGGACGTTGGAGTACGCACAGATTCCTGCATCTGGATTTTTCTGTGCGTAAGCACATTTCGGCTTTTGTGCTTACGCCATGTTATAGTGCGAGTTCTACGCACGGCGTTATACATGAGGCCCCAGGACCAGAAAATATTTACCCTCGAGTTTTTAAGGAGACTAGTAAGTGCAGATATAAACCCTTGACACACTTTTTTAGGAAGTCACTGCGCACTGGAGAGATTCCAAAGGACTGGAAAATGGCAAATATCATCCAATCATATAAAAAAGTCAGATCCAAGCAACAGTATGCCAGCAAGCTTAACATGCATCACAGGAAAATTAATGGAAGGAATTATTCAGGATAAGATTGAGCAACACCTGGCAAGGACAGGAGTAATTAGGAACAGTCAGTGTGGGCTCAGAAGAGGGAGGTCGTGTTTTACTAACATGCTGGAATTCTATGAGGAAGCAAGAAAAGCATACGACCAGAGTGTAGCTTATGAGATTATTGATCTGGACTTTAAGAAAGCATTTGATAAGGTGCCACATGAGAGGTTGGGCATCAAACTAATAGAAGTGGGAGTTCAGGGTGATGTTTTTAGATGGTTGCAGAATTGGCTCAGACACAGGAAGCAGAGGGTGATGGTGCGAGGAACCTCATCAGAACTGGCCGATGTTAAGAGTGGTGTTTCACAGGGGTCAGTGCTGGGGCCGCTGCTATTTTTAATATATATAAATTATTTACAGTAGATAGGAATATAAGGAACAAGCTGGTTAAGTTTGCAGATGATAGCAAAATAGGTGGATTAGCAGATAATTTGGAATCCGTTAAATCATCACAGAAGGACTTGGACAACATACAGGCTTGAGCAGATTTGTGGCAGATGAAATTCAATGTCCGTAAGTGTAAATAATTACACCTAGGAAGTAAAATTGTGAGGTTTGAATACACAATGGCCGGTCGGAAAATCGAGAGTCCACCTTATGAGAAGGATTTAGGAGTCATAGTGGACTCTAAGCTATCGACTTCCAGACAGTGTTGAGAAGCCATTAAGAAGGCTAACAGAATGTCAGGTTATTTATGTGATGATTGATGTGTGGAGTGCAAGTCACAGGAGGTTCTGATCAAGTCTTTATAACACACTGGTGAGGCCTCATCTGGAGTCCTGGGTGCAGTTTTGGTCTCCAGGCTACAAAAAGGACATAACAGCACAAGAAAAGGTCCAAAGAAGAGGTGCTATTTTTAATATGATTTGGATAGGAATATAAGAAACAAGCTGGTTAAATTTACAGATGACACCAAGATCGGGGGATTGGCAGATCATCTCAAATCTGTTGAATCATTCACAGAGGGGCTTGAACAGCATATAGGCTTGGGCAGATTTGTGGCAATTGAAATTGAATGTAAGTAAATGTAAAATTTTACAAGTAAGAGGGAAATATGTGAGATTTGGATAAGCAGTGGGGGGTCTGAAGCTTGAAAGTACCCTTTCTGAGAAAGAGTTGTAGTGGATTTGATGATATCAACTGCCAGACAGAAGCCATTAAGAAGGCTAACGGAACGTCAGGTTATATAGCGCCTTGACGTGTGGAGTGCAAGTCACATGAGGTTCTGCTCAAGCTTTATAACACACTTTTGAGTCCTCATCTGGAGTCATGGGTGCAGTTTTGGTCTCCAGGATACATAAAGGACAAAACAGCACAAGAAAAAGGTCCAGAGAAGAGCGACTAGGCTGATTCAGGGCTACAGGGGATGAGTTATGAGGAAAGATTAAAAGAGCTGAGCCTTTAAAGGAGATGAAGAAGAGACCGGAGTGAAGTGTTTAAAATGATGAAGGGAGTTAGTGCAGTAGATAGAGACAGTGAGGTTAAAATAAAATGAAATTGAGAGTCCACCTTATGAGAAGGATCAAGGAGTCATAGTGGACTCGACATGATCAACTGGTAGTGTTCAGAAGCCATTAAGAAGGCTAACAGAACGTCAGGTTATATAGCGCCTTGACGTGTGGAGTGCAAGTCACAGGAGGGTCTGCTCAAGCTTTATAACACACTGGTGAGGCCTCATCTGGAGTCCTGGGTGCAGTTTTGGTCTCCATAAAGACATAACATCACTAGAGAAGGTCGAGAGAAGAGCAACTCGGCTGATTCCAGGGCTACAGGAGATGAGTTATGAGGAAAGATTAAAAGAGCTGAGCCTTTACAGAGTTGAAGAGGAGACCTGAGTGAAGAGTTTAAAATGATTAAGGGAATTAGTACGGTGGATCGAGACGTTTATTTTAAAATGAGTTCATCAAGAACACGGGGGCACAGTTGGAAACTTGTTAAGGGTAAATTTCGCGCAAACATTAGGAAGTTTTTCTTTACACAAAGAACGATGGACACTTGGAATAAGCGACCGAGTAGTGTGGTAGATTGTAGGACTTTAGGGACTTTCAAAATTTGACTTGAGTTTTTGAAGAAATAAGTGGACAGGACTGGCGAGCTTTGTTGGGCTGAGTGGCCTGTTCTCGTCCAGAGTGTTCTAATGTTCTAATTTAACTGAGCCGTGTTTTTTAATATGTGCATTTAAACATTTTTATGAGGTGAACATTTGTTTTCAAGTACACATTCAGCTTACAGAGAAACTTTGTGAATTCAACTATTTAAAAATATTATTCAGACATTTCACAGTGCCTGGTACTTTTAACATTAAACAGTATGCAGTTGTTATTAAAAAATATGTTCAGTTTGCTGCCTAAGCACATCATGTAACCCTTCAATTAGAAACCATATGAAATGTTTCAGACTGAATGCTGTACTGCATTTAAAAGCCGTGATTCAAGAGATTTAGAAGTAGTGTCATGGTAAGTAATTGTTGTTTGGAAAACACTTTTCTGTGTGAGAGAGACATACTGTTGCTGGTAAGCTAAAATGAGCATGGAGCAACATGTTAAGCATTCCTTGTTGTCAAGCATAAAGTTAAATCTCCAAATGACATCATTTCTACTGGCGAGCAGCCTAACATTAACTTTTGAAGCCACACCCATATTTCTCAGATTTTAAAAAATTTAGCTGTTTCTATTGTATAATGTACAACTTTGGTTTGTTTTAATGTGCAAGTTTAGTTTTCAAAACTAACCACTGAGTCTTCACATATTAAGTATAATTTTAATTTGACACTTTACATATGTTTATATTTATATAATGGATTACTGAATTGTTTGCTTTTAGGCTACTAATGCAAAAATATTCTTTCTTATTTATTTGGAATATATAAAAATAAATTAATATACAAGGGAGGCACAGTGGTAAAAGACTGGGTTCAAGTACCGGGCCCTCCCTAAGTGAGGTTTACATGTCCTTGTCGAGTCTTCATGGGTTTCCTCCTTGTGCTCCGTGTCTGTCTGTCTGTGTGTGTGTGTGTGTTCAGCCTGTGATGGCCTGACATCTTGTCCTGGGGTTATTCCTGCCTTGCACCCTGTGCACCAACTCACGGTATAGTGGGTTTGGAAAATTAATGGCTACATGGATAAATATAAATATGTAATATATATGCGTGTTTTCCTGGTGTGCAAATATGTACTGTTGAACCTAAATCATGCAACGATTTCACATTTGCACAGAGGAAGACCAAAAAGCCCTCACCCTGAGAAGTGTAATTTAGTTCTCCAGCTATTATATAGAATTAGGTTTTATAATAGAAGTTACAATGTTTGTTTTCTCAGTTTTTCCCCTTATCATAGAAAGACGTTTCTGTACCAGGCATTTCTCCTTTGACGTATCAGGAAATGAAGAGCTAATGAGTAAACTAAGGCGGTGGACCACTCATGTTTATTGCATGTTTATGCTTTATCTTGTTTCTTCTGTAGTTGCCATGCCACTTAAACTAGCCCTTGCCTTCTACCACCAGAGCTGCAGTAATACATAAGGAAAACATTGTTTAAACTGGGCATGTTTTATTGTTTTGGAAATGAATGAGCGATATTATAATTCAATGTAATCAAATAGTGTATGAATGCAATGAAAGTTGGTAATACTCCAAGTACCAAATAAGTGCATGACCAGTAAAATAAGTAAGATATAATAGATTGAGGTTAGTGCAGTTTAAATGTAACATCCAAATCATGTTTATTTAAGTTAAGTTTAAAGAAAGAATGATTACACATTTTTAGTTATATGGTACAATCACAAAGATTCTCTCTCTTCCAATAAATGTGTGTATGTACATATCTATCTATCTATCTATCTATCTATCTATCTATCTATCTATCTATCTATCTATCTATCTATCTATCTATCTATCTATCTATCTATCTATCTATCTATAATATTATGCCTTTCATATCTATCTATCTATTGTGAAAGCTGGCCCAGACACACACAGACAGACATCTTAAGTTCACCCAACACACCGTTTATTTACAATATTTACAAGTTTGTAGTGCATCAACCCCAGTGCCTCTTGCACCGATTCCCCCAAAGTCCAGGGCTCACAGTCTCTGTGCCTTCTCTTCCTGGCGCTCCAGTCCTCTCCCCAGCTCTGTCTCGCTACCTCCCGACATCCACCAATGACTGGAGGGAGGCGGCCCCTCTTATAGGAACCCGGATGGGCTCCAGCTGCTTCCCGGCAATTAGAATTGGCCACACCCCTGTGTGGCAGAAGTGCACCCGGAAGCCGTCTGGGTGTCCCCTGTCGTCTTCCCCCCGGCACTTCCGCCACACCAGGGCTCCCGGGATAAATAGGCACTGGGGCGCCGCCTGGCGGTGGCCACGGGTCCCTACAGGGCTGGGCTTCCAAGCCCTCTACCCGCGGCCCCCAACATAACCAGGACGGACGCCCCCTCGCGTCTATCTATCTATCTATCTATCTATCTGTCTATCTATCTATCTATCTATCTATCTATCTATCTATCTATCGATCTATCACATAGTGCCTTTCACATCTCTCTGTCTGTCTATCTATCTAATATTGTTGTTGCTGTTTCTGTTATTGGTAGTATAGATAGATGGATTATACTTTATTTGTCACCACAGGGAAATCAGGGCTCCCAGAGGACTTCCAGAAAATAAAAAAATATAATAAAGTCAAACCTATGTGTAATTCTTTACATTTACTGACATTCAATTTCATCTACCACAAATCTGCCCAAGCCTGTCTGCTGTCCAAGTCCTTCTGTAATGATGTAACGGATTCCAAATTATCTGCCAATCCACCTGTCTTGGTATCATCAGCAAAGTTAACCAGCTTGTTACTTATATTCCTATCTAAATCATTTATATTTTTTTATAACAAGTGACTGGGTGCCGATCGAATCGGGCAACAAATTCTACGTTTGTGAAATCCATACTTTCTCTGCAAAGAATTATTATTTTTTTTTAAGTCCTTGAAATGATTTTTTTATCATGGCGGCACTGATTTGTGCTCACAATTGACCTTTTCGGCCGATGTAATGAAGAGCTTCCTGTTTAAACGGGGCTGCGAGACGTGAACTCAGCTCTTCGGCGCACCTCGTTTGATTTTTTCCGGCAAACAAGAGTCGGAGTAATAATTATGTTGGCGTGGTCATTGTAGATCTGAGATCGGCTAAAATTTAAACAATGACCGTTGTTAATACCCATCCGTCATTACTCAGTTTGCCAATGGATGTCTGAAGGACGGATGCCAAAACCGAACTGTCCAAAGATAGATTTCAACGGACCAAGCAAATGGCGATACGTTCTAAATTACTTACGGTTCCTGAGCTGTTGAAGGGTTTAAGTCAGTCGACGATGTTAGTCCTGGAATGTACGCCCCATCAAACCAACGTTCCAAAAACCAACTGAACTTACTGTTATCTGCTCAAACCAACACCGACTTACTATACTTGGCCATCCAGCGGTGTCACTGAAGCATTCGAACATTCTTAGCCAATCATGCAATGCTGTGTCCGCGTTTGCCATGTGATGTTCTGACTACAGAGGCAGAGTCCCATTATAGGGTTCTAACTTGTATTGAGTCGAGGTATTGACGCAAACACCATACATACGGATAGTATTAAATTATATATAAGGATAGCAGCGGTCCCAGCACTGCCCCCTGCTGGACACCACTCTTAATAGCGACCAAATCTGATGAGGTTCCTCACACCATCGCCCTCTGCTTCCTGTGTCTGAGCCAATTCTGCCCCCATCGACAGTACCCACCTTGAACGGACACTTCTTTTAGTTTGATGCCCAACCTCTCATGTGGCACCTTATCAAATGCTTCCTGAAAGTCCACATAAATAACATCATCTGCTCCACTTTGATCGTATCCTTTTGTTGCCTCCTCATTGAATTCCATCATGTTAGTTAAACACGACCTGAGCGTCATGGCACATCATTTCAGTCAGTTTAAGGTCAGAACTCCGACTTGGCCTTTCCAAAACACAGACATTCTTTAGTCGATTTGCTTGTGTGGTTTTGGTTATTGTCTTGTTGCATCACCCAGACTCTCTTAAGCTTGAGGTCAATGGCTGATGTCCTTACATTTATTTGTTAAATGTCTTTAAACGCCTTTGAATTAATTGTTCCCTCAATAATTGCGAGGCACTGAGGCGGCAAAGCAGGTTGAAACCATGATGTTGCCTCTGCCATGCTTCAAAGTTGGGATGAGGTTTTGGTGTTGAAGTGCAGTTCTCGTTTTCCTCCAAACAGAGTGTCGCGTATCTGTGCCAAAAAGTTCAACTTTTGTCTCATTTGTCCAAAGAATATTTTCCCAGAAATATGGTGGAACATGTAGCAAACTTCTGACGTGCTGCAATTCCTCCCTATAGAGGTGCTTTTCTTCATGGTGTTCTTTCATAAACGCCATTCTTGTTCAGTTTTTTGTTTCTGGTTATGCGCACATGACTTTCAAAGTTTGTAGCCTTTTCTGGAGGTCTTTTGCTGTTATCCACTTTCTTCTGCATCTTTCTCCGAGATTGCCCTTTGTATTTTAAAAGTGCTCTTTACAGGACACTAGAGTTGAATCAGTACTAAAAATTTGACTTCAGTATTGATACCAGCTTTCTGATCTCAGTACCCACATCAAAATGGTCCCAGAGCAAGTAATGGATAACTCCAGAGCAGAGGTGGCCTTAGGGGTGTGTGTGGGGCCTAGGGCTGGCTAACCCCACGCGGGTCTGGTTACATCAAATGCTGTTACTGGTATGTGTGGACTGTATAAACTTGTGTGCGAATTTAATAAAAATAATGCTAACATGCACTGGATTTTCTCATTACGGTATTCAGCTAAATTATTGCAAGATAACACGTGGAGTTTATCAAAATATAACGATATACAGTAATCCCTCCTCGATCGCGAGGGTTCCGTTCCAGACCCCCCCCCGCGATAAGTAAAAATCCGCGAAGTAGAAACCATATGTTTGTATGGTTATTTTTATATATTTTAAGCCCTTATAAACTCTCCCACACTGCTTATAAATATTCCCCGCACAGTTATACAGCATAATCCCTTTGTATTCTCTTAGATATTAGGTAAGATTCATTGAAATTATGTATATAAACACACTGTTTATATACAGTAAAACCTAAATATTATTTTAAAGATATCGAGTGTCTCCAATATCACATATGTTACAGCCATTACGATAGACAGGCCACCAGCAATAAATACGTACAATGCCAGAAAAATAGTATACAGTAAATGTGTGTCCAGTGACACTAAACGTACGTACATGTACTAAGTACTGTAAGTAGAAAATTAATTATGGTTACTCACCAACAATGACACAATGACTTGTCCGATAACGATGAGTTTAGTTTTACTGCACAACAAAGGAGAGCGTTACAGATTTTCTAAAGGAGCCTCTTCAGGCGATTGTGTAGCACCGCCGTTGTTCTTCAATCCAAATCCCTAAAGCAGATTCCATCCAGACTACCGCCTTATTACATCCACTTACAGCTCGCTTTGCACCCTGGTTAAAGGACACTGCGGCCGTAGATCTTATATTCCTTTCCTACTTTTTAAATAAAAATAATCGTGGACTCATTGATGCCGTAATGGCGTCCTACAGTGGTGTAGCTTTTCCCTTCCTTCAACATATCCAAAACGTTTACCTTTTCGGCAGTCGTTAACATCTTCCGTTGGCACTTGGGCACGGCCCCTGAAGCAGTAGCAGGAGCAGATCGTTTTGGACCCATAATGAAGCGCTTGCCTATGCACAAAGATAAACACAAAAGAGCACAAAAGTTAACTCTTTACACAGCGAAACATGTGGATGCTGAATGAGCAAGACGAGACTTCCTGGTTAACACTGCATTCAGCACACAGGAACTTAACTGCGTGCTCTGATTGGTTTGCTTCTCAGTCAGGAGAACTTAATTGCGTGCTCTGATTGGTTAGCTTCTCAGTCATCCGCCAATAGCGTCCCTCGTATGAAATCAACTGGGCAAACCAACTGAAGAAGCACGTACAGGAAGTAAAAAGACACATTGTCCGCAGAACCTGCGAAGCAGCGAAAAATCCGTGTTATATATTTAGTTATGCTTACATATAAAATCCGCGATAGAGTGAAGCCACGAAAGTCGAAGCACGATATAGCGAGAGATTACTGTAATCTATTAAAAAATGTGCATAATTCACGACAATACCATGACAGTGCGAAATGTGATGCGGTGTGACATGCAGAAATTAGTAGGGCCTCTTCTAGAAAACGTACCCAAAGTGCAAGAATACTCTGAGTCTCGATATGCAGGATGTCATAGTTATAACTCACGTTAATGTCATGTCAGTTGGTTATCATTAGCGATACATGTTTTTGTGCATTAATAGTCGGACACGTTTATGGCCTCCAAATGTGAGTTTCAGTGTTTTGATAGGAAGTGTGAAATTAACGTAGAGGTATTATCATGAAATCTCTTACCGGTTTCCAGGTTCAGAGACGAAAATCCACTTTTCTTGCCTTCTGATTGGATTAAAAGGGTGGTTCTTGGAAGCATCTTAAATATATATATACTAGCCAACCCGCGGTGTACCATACGCCGCATAATCAGGCCGTTTTTCTTTAATGATTTTTAAGCACAGGGAGAAAATTAACATTTGAAAAATCGGTAATGTAATAAATCAGCAAGAAAAGCAACATTGTAACGATGCACGGAACAAACCAACACACAATCGTCCGTGACTGAAAACTGGCGGACCGCCATCGCTCATGTGCCCACCTCCAACTCGTCACTTGAGTCGTTGTCGTCTTTGCACAGTCCAGATGCACCTGTGACTCTCGTGGATTTTCCGTGTTCCTTCAGGAACATTTAAGAAGATACATGTTTGTCACGGATGCGAATAGCTGTATGTAGCGTGTAAAACAGTTTGCTATGGTGCATGCGGTCGTGCGTTGTAACCGAAAACTCGGTTTTTAAAGACTACTTACTTCATTGTATTTTAACCTCAGTTGTAAAGGATTGTTTTAAGGATCCCATGGGATACCCGACGCAAACCGTTTTACACGCTGCATATGGCGATTCACCTCCGCGAGAAACATGCCTCTATGAACAGTCAACGAGGTGCCAGGAGTTGGTGGGCGTGGCTCTTTCCTGCGTGCGCCATAGGTGTCTTACTTGTCCAATTGTATCCGGCTGCTCAGTGAATCCACGCCCCTTCTGGCGTGCTTTCCATGGGTGTCTTGCCGTAGTGAATTATATATATAGATACCAGAAATGGCATACTGTACACTTGACTTGAGCATTCATAGTTTTCAGACTCTTTCTCTGTACGTTTATCATTCGTTTGCTCAGAGGTTGATGTGCTTGATGCTTCCTGAGCAGATCTTCTTTTCTCCACCCTAGTGGCCCGCTTCTTCTGTTCTTTTGTCGGCATCTTTTCACGTTAATACTGATTAAATCAGTGTTTGTGTTGTAATTACTTAGTATGTTTTTCTTAATTTTTCACTTAACCTGGCACTTAAGTCTTCAATTTGCCTCAGGAATGATTTAAGGTATGAAGACGTAGGGGAAGTGACGGCGAAGGTGGTAGGGATGAGAATGGCGCCCATACACATGCACCGCATAGCCACCCTGCTGGGCGCTTCCAAGAGTTGATTCGACAATAAAATAAAAATTAAAAAGAGGAATAAAAATCATCACCCCGACTGCGGATCGTAGAGGTCACGTAGTGTATGTGTACCAAATTTCAGGTCAATAGTTCAAACGGTTTACGAGCTACAGGTGATTTAAAATCCTGGACAGACAAAGGAACAGCCATGGTAGTCTTGCCGTAGTGAATTATATATATATATATATAGATACCAGAAATGGCGTACTGTACACTTGACTTGAGCATCCCTAGTTTTCATACTCTTTCTCTGTACGTCTAGCATTCATTTGCTCAGAGGTTGATGCGCTTGATGCTTCCTGAGCAGCTCTTCTTTTCTCCACCCTAGCGGCCCGCTGCTTCTCTTCATTCGTCGGCATCTTTTCATGTTAAAACTGATTCGAGTTAGTTTTTGTGTTGCAATTACTTGTATGTTTTCTTTAATTTTCCACTTAATCCGGCACTTAAGTCTTCAATCTGCCTCAAGAATGATTAGCGAAGGTGGTAGGGAATGAGAACGGCGCCCGTACGCATGCGCCACATGGCCACCCTGCTGCACACTGCCGAGAGTTGATTCTACAATAAAATAAAATTAAAAATCATCACCCCGAAAGCAGATAGTACATGTCACGTAGTATATGTATACCAAATTTCAAGTCAATCGGTGAAACAGTTTGCGAGCTACAGGTGATTTAAAATCCTGGACAGACAAACGAATAGCCATGGTAGCGTAGTATATAAGAAGAAATTGCAGAATATACAGTAACTAATAATAATAATACATTTATACAAGGTGCCTTTCTACGCAGTCAAGCACACCGAACAAACAATAAATAAAAAACACATTATAAACAAAACTTAAAACATCAGGAAATATAAAAATTAAAACCAAACAAAGCCACTGCAGTCATAAAGAAAAGCCATTTTAAACAGATTGGTTTCAAGTTTACATTTGAAGGTTGAAAATGATTCCATATTTCTAAGCTCAATAGGTAGAGAGTTCCAGAGCTTGAGAGCAGAACGGCTGAATGCTGTCCTCCCAAGGGACGGTCAAATGGATGGAGGAAGAGGAGGATCTAAGGTTACTTGAGGGAATGGCAACATGAAGAAGGTCGAACAGATATGGAGGGGCAAGGTTATGAAAGGCCTTTAATGTAATCAGCAGAATTTGAATATCAATTCGAAAACTTAATCGGGAGACAATGAAGCTGCTGCAACTCCGGAGTAATATGGTGAGTAGATGAGGTTCGAGTGATGATGCGAGTAGCAGAATTTTGGACCAGCTGAAGCTTATGGAGAGATTTATTAGAGAGACCAAAGAGGAGTGAATTGCAATAGTCCAGAGATGACAAGTAGCAAGACTGTGAACAAAGATGGCAGTGGTATGAGGCATGAGGGAGGGGTGGATGCGATTAACATTACGTAGGTGGAAGTAAGCAGACCGGGTGACGTTATTAATGTGAGATTGGAAAGATAAAGAGGATCAAGGATGACACCCAGACTTTTAAGCTGTGGTGAAGGGGAAACAAAGGAGGTATCAGTAACAAGTGAAAGATTGTTGACTTTGGATAATTAATGATTTTGAGCCAATGAGGAGAACCTCAGTTTTGTTACTGTTTGAAGAAAACCAGGATTTCATTTCAGCAATGCAGTCAATAAGTGAAGATGGTGGAAAAGAAAAGGTTGGTTTACATAGCAAGTTAGAGCTGGGTGTCATAACCGTGAAAATGAATGTTATATTTACGAAAGATATTGCAGAGGGGAAGAAGGTAAATAATAAAACGAAGTGGCCCCAGTACAGAGCCCTGGGGGACATCTGAAGTAACAGCGGTGGGTTGGGATGTGAAAGTTTTAAGCTGAATGAACTGAGTGTTTCCTGAGAGGTGGGATCTGAACCAATCTAGTGGAGTGTGGGTAATGCCAATCAAAGATAATCTATTAAGGAGAGTAGTGTGACAAATAGTATCGAAGGCCGCACTCAGGTCAAGGAGGATGAGAATGGTAATTAAACCAGAGTCGGCAGTCATAAGGATGTCGTTAGTAATTTTACTTTTCTTTACATTTCTGTACTATGGAGGGGGTGAAAACCAGACTGGAACTCTTCATATAGATTATTATGAGATAAGTGAGAGTGAAGCTGGATAGCTACTATTTTTTCCAAGAACTTGACAAATCTGCTCGAACGGGCCATGCAGACCTCAAAAGCTGCGGGGCCTAGGACGGTCGCCCACACCCAAACTCCCCTCTTGCTCCAAAGCCTCCAGCCTCCATGATGCACCACATGATTGCTCATCTCCCTGATGCACCACATCATGACACCACACTGCACACCGTTTCCCTATTGAAGCATAAAGAGGTAGCGGGGGACTTCCCCCATGAAGCAGTGAAGTTTTGTTTACCCTGTATGAAGTTCTGATTACGTGTTTTGTTAAGTCTTTGAAACTGATGATTTTCTACAACTGTAATAGCAAATGTCTAGGGAAGGGGGGAGGCAGGGTATTAGAAGGAAAGCAGTCTTTTACTTCCGGTACTGAAAATCCGAAAATGTTGGTGTCATCAGTCAGTCAGTCGTTTTCAAACCCGCTATATCCTAACACAGGGTCACGGGGAGTCTGCTGGAGCCAATCCCAGCCAGCACAAGGCAGGAACAAACCCCGGGCAGGGTGCCAGCCCACCATAGTGTTGGTAGCATTCTGTTTTAAAATTGGGTTTTTTGGTACTTTTCCAGTGCCAGTATACCATGCAACCCTGTAGAACATCCACTCCTAAAAAGAGTAGCTACAGTCCTGAATTTTCTCAGTTTGTAGACAAACACCCAGGTCTTTAGTTTTTATAGCCTTTTTCCAGCTTCATGCATCTCTATATAATGCATCTCCTAGGGGTTGGGTACGATTTTTTAGGTTGAATTTTGGTTCACAGGCTTTGTGGGCATTTATTTGAATGGCAAAGCACCTGTGCAACCCACTCTTCCTTAATTAAAGTACCTTTCCCCAATTAGCTTTTTCGAGACGTCATTAGCACAGAGGTCCGTTTATATTTCCCAGCCTGCACTGTGAATGATTACTCAATGTGCTCAATAAAGACATAATAAAGACCAACTGTAATCCATGCCAACATCTGGGGAATTCCAAAGGCTTCACGGACTTTTTCTCGTAACTGTATATGTTTATACATTCGCTTGCTTTACCCTGACTACAGAGTTACAAACAATAGTCTCAGAATCCAAACATAACAGAAATCAAATAGTTAAGTATAATTTTATCTCCTGGTAGCAGGGATGCTTTGTTCCAATTCCTTTAGGGTCCGCTTTATCTGGCACATGTGGAAAGAAGTAAAGCTTAGATTTGTCTTTCATTTTGTACTTATTCGCTTTGGTTACACCTTAGTGTTGCTGGGCACACTGCAGTTGAAGACTTTGACATTTCACACACTATGGCCCTCATTTACTAGCATAAACGTTATACCTACCGAATAGTCGGTAAAAGTCCACTCCCTTTTCTTTAGTAATAACAAGTTACTTTATGTTTTACTGCTATTGCTTGTGCAACATGCTTTCCTTTAGCAAGGCAGAACCATTACTGATGGTCTACTGTACTTGCTATATAGTACTACCGTGTTTCTCCGAAAATAAGACCGGGTCTTATATTAATTTTTGCTCCAAAAGATCCACTAGGGCTTATTTTCAGGGGACATCTTGTATATATTCATGTAGAACAATGTGCATTTATCCAAATATAGTCATGTCATCATCTTCTGGAATATCGTCATAACTCTCCACATTCAAACCCTGAATTTCAGCCTGAGTTTCTTGCTACTCCAGCTGCTTTGTGGATCCTACGGGATCGGTGTGCGCGCTTCAATGTTTGATGAATGGCTCGATGTGGTGAAGCAAAATGCCGACATACAAATGCATTTGTGGTGCTTTGATATTCAAGCATCGCATATTCCCCAAAGTAATGGCACATCATATTTTAAAAGTCTCACATACCATCTTCTGCGCCATCTTTTTTTTTTTTTTTTGTACCTTCACAATACCATCAGAATGTACGGCGGCGTATTTGAGCTTAGAGAAAAAAAAATGAGGACATAATGAAAATGTCTATTTTGTGATTAAAGTGGAAATTTCAGCTTTAAACTCTAAATGTCCACTTCAATCCCATAGTTTACTTTGTCATTAAAGTAGACCGTCGTAAACGTCATCTTAAAACCGACCCAGTTTTTAATCGCTACACGCTTCTGGGGTTTCCTCCTGAGCGGACAGCAGCGGCAAGCAGCATTGCCACACAGAACACATTACATTTACAGTGGTGTGAAAAACTATTTGCCCCCTTCCTGATTTCTTATTCTTTTGCATGTTTTTCACACAAAATGTTTCTGATCATCAAACACATTTAACCATTAGTCAAATATAACACAAGTAAACACAAAATGCAGTTTTTAAATGATGGTTTTTATTATTTACACCTGAGTTCAATTTCCTGATTACTGCCACACCTGTTTCAATCAAGAAATCACTTCAATAGGAGCTGCCTGACACAGAGAAGTAGACCAAAAGCACCTCAAAAGCTAGACATCAGGCCAAGATCCAAAGAAATTCAGGAACAAATGAGAACAGAAGTAATTGAGATCTATCAGTCTGGTAAAGGTTATAAAGCCATTTCTAAAGCTTTGGGACTCCAGCGAACCACAGTGAGAGCCATTATCCACAAATGGCAAAAACATGGAACAGTGGTGAACCTTCCCAGGAGTGGCCGGCCAACCAAAATTACCCCAAGAGCGCAGAGACGACTCATCCGAGAGGTCACAAAAGACCCCAGGACAACGTCTAAAGACCTGCAGGCCTCACTTGCCTCAATTAAGGTCAGTGTTCACGACTCCACCATAAGAAAGAGACTGGGCAAAAATGGCCTGCATGGCAGATTTCCAAGACGCAAAACCACTGTTAAGCAAAAAGAACATTAGGGCTCGTCTCAATTTTGCTAAGAAACATCTCAATGATTGCCAAGACTTTTGGGAAAATACCTTGTGGACTGATGAGACAAAAGTTGAACTTTTTGGAAGGCAAATGTCCCGTTACATCTGGCGTAAAAGGAACACAGCATTTCAGAAAAAGAACATCATACCAACAGTAAAATATGGTGGTGGTAGTGTGATGGTCTGGGGTTGTTTTGCTGCTTCAGGACCTGGAAGGCTTGCTGTGATAGATGAAACCATGAATTCTACTGTCTACCAAAAAATCCTGAAGGAGAATGTCCGGCCATCTGTTCGTCAACTCAAGCTGAGGCGATCTTGGGTGCTGCAACAGGACAATGACCCAAAACACACCAGCAAATCCACCTCTGAATGGCTGAAGAAAAACAAAATGAAGACTTTGGAGTGGCCTAGTCAAAGTCCTGACCTGAATCCAATTGAGATGCTATGACCTGCATGACCTTAAAAAGGCGGTTCATGCTAGAAAACCCTCAAATAAAGCTGAATTACAACAATTCTGCAAAGATGAGTGGGACAAAATTCCTCCAGAGCGCTGTAAAAGACTCATTGCAAGTTATCGCAAACGCTTGATTGCAGTTATTGCTGCTAAGGGTGGCCCAACCAGTTATTAGGTTCAGGGGGCAATTACTTTTTCACACAGGGCCATGTAGGTTTGGATTTTTTCTCCCTAAATAATAAAACCATCATTTAAAAACTGCATTTTGTGTTTACTTGTGTTATATTTGACTAATGGTTAAATGTGTTTGATGATCAGAAACATTTTGTGTGACAAACATGCAAAAGAATAAGAAATCAGGAAGGGGGCAAATAGTTTTTCACATCACTGTATAATATTCCAGCTCTCTGCACTTTTAGAATTCTTAGATTTATACTTGATATCACTATCATCATGGAATGCAGTAAACTATGTATGCTACATCCATCCATCCATCCATTATCCAATCCGCTATATCCTAACTACAGGGTCACGGGGGTCTGCTGGAGCCAATCCCAGCCAACACAGGGTGCAAGGCAGGTAACAAACCCCGGGCAGGGCGCCAGTCCACCACAGATATATGTTACATTTTACATATAAATCGTTAACTTTGTTTAAACAATGAATGCTGTTAATAGTTTATACATATTGGGGTGGCAGAGTGGTAGCGCTGCTGTCTTGCAGGGAGTCACGTCCCTTGTGATCCCTGCCTAGAGTTCTTATGTTTTCCTGGTGGGTTTCCACAGTGGGCTCAGTTTTCCATCCAAAGACATGAAGGTTTGGGGATTTGGTGAAACTACAATGACGCCAGTGTATGTGTGTGCTTGTTTTCACCTTGCGATGAGCCGATGCCCCGTCCAGAGGTTTTGTTTCTGTCTTGCGCCGATGCTGATGGACTGGGCACATCCTCAGATTGATGGCTGTAATCATTAAACATCCTTTTCAGAGATATTATGGTAAGGTGTCCTCGGAATTTAAGTGATGTTTCGGGCACACGCGTCACATCGCGTGAAGTATAAACCTGGCCTTGGGCGCCTTACTTTTCAGCTGATGATCCTGACTAGGGCTTATTTTTGGGGTAGGGTTTATATTACAGAGCAGCCTGAAAATCATGCTAGGGCTTATTTTCGGAGAAACACGGTAGGTTACGCTTTGTATTAGCAGGGTTTCCTCAAGCCCTTGTAACGCCCACATCCTGGGAAATAGGAGGTAGCCAATAGTGTAGACTTTAAGACAGAGTATGGATCTAGTGCTTGCAATAGGGAATGAAGGAAACGTCAGATGTTTGTTCATTGTTTTTTAGGTGCACATATACTGCTAGTCAGACTTTTTAGAACACCTCAGTTTTTCCCATTTTTCTTTCAGTTTATTCGGTTGAAATGCAATGAATGACCTAAAATGGTGAAAAGGTAAGCAGTAAACTGCCAGAAGTTTAAATTTAAAGTTTAGGTTAGCAAAAGGAAATGTTACAAATGGGCCTTCTTCAGGGAACAACTAATAGGTTACAACCTACAAATGTTCTGCAGCCATTGAAATAAATGAAGTCTTGCGAGTTGAAGCAAACAATTTGCACAGGTGTCCCAACTTGTGTTCAGGTCAGGTCATGTTGGGGAGCACGCACTGGTACAGCGTGTTGCCACACCCACCACACGATGAAACAGCTTGTAATCCTGGTTGGCAACCCCCCCAGGCGGACACACGGTCCAGTCCCACTCTCCGGAAATGACCCTCTATGTGCCACAGCCAGGTGTTACGTGGGCGACCCCTTGGCCTGGTCCGGCTACTCGGGTCCCCAACAATGAGGGTCCTGCAAGTCCAATCACCCTCGGGGAATCGCACCTCCTCACAATGCAGGTCATGTGCCTCATTCAGGACTCCATGAGCAGAACAAGGTCTCACCAACGGTACCCAAGGATTTTCCCGGAGAGACAGCACCATAGGAGTGCAGTCTTCGTCTCAGGTCACTGGATAGCGTCCATGTCTCACAACCTTATAGCAAGACAGGAAGCACCAGGACTCTAAAGACTTGGACATTTGTCCTTTTGCAGATATCGGGAACGCCACACACTCCTTTCTAGCGATCTCATGACCCCCCATGTTCTCCCAATCTGTCTACTGACTTCATAGGAAGAGTCACCAGAGACATGAGTGTTGCTGCTAAGGTAAGTAAACCACTCGACAAGGTCAACACTCTCTCCGCAGACAGACACACTGCTGATGGCCGTGCCCAAGAGGTCATTAAAGGCCTGGATGTTGTTTTTTATCAGGACACTCGCAAGCCCAGACACTCTCAAGAGCCCTGATTGGAGCCTTCATTCACTCTGCGAAGATCACAGCATCGTCAGCAAAGTCAAGAGTAGTGACTCTCTCTTCACTAGCAGATGCCTCCCAGCCACTGGACCCCACCACTCTGCCCAACACCCAGTTCATGCAAGCATTGAAGAGAGTAGGAGCAGAACAGACCACTGACGAACCCCAGAATCAACTGGGAAACGCACAGAGGTTCTGCCTCCTCTCTGCACAGCACTCACAGTACCAGTGTACAGGCCAGCCATGATATCCAGCAACCTTGAAGATATCCTACGAATTCTCAGGATTTGAAACAGGGCATCAACTAAGAGAAAATCAACTAAGGTTGCAAAAAAACTCTGCCGATATTCGCGTTTGCGCTCCATGAGAACCCTCAATGACAGAATGCGGTCGATGGTTCACTTCCTAGGCGTAAAACCAGACTGCTTTGGTCTCTGGAAAGTGAGCAGGGGATCACAGATCCTATTGAGGATGACCCTAGCAAGGACCTTACCAGGCACAGATAGCAGTGTTATCCCCCTGTAGTTTCCTCAGTCCAGGCAATCGACTTTCCATTTTTCAGATAGGGATGACCTGTTTTCCAGTCAGTTGGTATAATGGAAGTCTCCCAAATGGAAGCAAATATTGCTTGCAATGCCAGGATGGACAACCTTACCACCAGCATGGAGAAGTTCACCCCAAATACCACATATCCCTGCAGCCTTTCCTGCCCTATTCAGGTTCACCACCTGTGCAATCTCAGTGAGACTGGGTGGTTCACCGCTGAATGGAGGATCAGCATCAAGAGCCGTGGACCCAGATTTGTCCAGCGTCCTAGCCGGAGGATCAGCTTTAAACAACTGCTCAAAGTAGCCAGCCCTGTGGGTCACAACTGCAGTGTCATGCATAAGGACCGTTTCATCAACCACTCTGACTGCAACTATCTGAGGAACAGATTTGGATGTGTGTAATGCTTCGATTCCTCCGTAAGCAGGACGTGGGTCAGTAGACCACAGATGATGCGTCACTTGCTCACAGATTCCTCTAACAAACGCCTCCTTATCTGCCCTCAGAGCCCTCACAGCCATCCTTCTCAGTTCACGGTACAGACTGGAGTTGCCATCAAGCCGTGCATGACTCTTTTTGATGTTATCCAGAGTGGAATCCAGAGTGGAGAGAAGAAACCCCTCCTTCCCTCCCAGAAGAAGGTGTTTCAACTTGTGTTGATTACTTAAAAAACCCTCGGTCTGTCTTAAAGCAGAGTTCTGGTTTACATGTGTAGGCTGATATCAGACCACATATTGCACAATGTGATTCTGTAAGAGCCCTTAGCATATGCTAAGCATATCACGCAGCCTTGCTCTGCCACTGTCAAGGTAAGAGCAGCAACATTTATTTATTTATATAGCTCATTTCTTTATAGAGAAATGTAACTTTATAGAGAAATGTAATCCATCTATCACTTAACTACAGGGTCACAGGGGTCAGCTGGACCAATCCCATGCCAACATAGGACGCAAGGCAGGAAACAAACCCCAGGCAGGGCGCCAACCCACTGCAGGGCACACACACCCACTCGCCAAGCGCACACTAGGGACAATTTAGGATCGCCAATGCACCTAACCTGCATATCTTTGGACTGTGGGAGGAAACCCACGCAGACACGGGGAGAACATGCAAACACCACGCAGGGAGGACCTGGGGAGTGAACCCAGGTCTCCTTGATTAACAAAAAACAAATTGCAATAAAAAGAAAAATGTTGGCCCTAGTGTGTGCTTGGTGTGTTTGTGTGTGTCATGCGGTGGTTTGACACCCTGCCCAGGATTGGTTCCTGCCTTGTGCCCCGTTTTGGCTGGGATTGGCTCCAGCAGACCCCCGTGACCCTGTATTCGGATTCAGCGGGTTAGAAAATGGCTGGATGGATGGATGCATCTAATTGTTGTACTGGCAAAAAGTGGACAGTCTGAAAATATCTCATGGTCAAATGGCTAGGGAGGCGAGGAAAACACAAACTCCAGCTGGCATGGATGCTACAGAGCAGAAAACTTTAGGAGTTCAACAGCTAGAAGTCAATAAGCGCAATGGACTGGAGAGGACCCATCTGAACAGAGACGCCAGACCAAGTGTCCAGTCCGTCACATTAAGTTGACCTGAGCAGTTTCAGATCTAAAACTGGTACTTATTAGGAATCAAATTTTATCCATCCATCCATCCATTTTCTAACCCGCTGAATCCGAAGACAGGGTCACAGGGGTCTGCTGGAGCCAATCCCAGCCAACACAGGGAACAAGGCAGGAACCAATCCTGGGCAGGGTGCCAACCCACCGCAGGACACACACACACACATTAGGGACAAATTAGAATCACCAATCCACATAACCCGCATGTCTTTGGATTGTGGGAGGAAACCGGAGCGCCCGGAGGACCCGGGAAGCGAACCCAAACGGGTCTCCTAACTGCGAGGCAGCAGCGCTACCACTGCGCCACCGTGCCGCCCAATCAAATTTTAACTACTGAAAAAATGTAGGTTAGCAGTAGGTATCAAATGAACAGTAAAAGTTATTTTCTTAGGTTAATGGAAAAATACCAGACTCTCTTAAGCATTTAACTTTTACACTGTAAGTGTACGATTTGATTTTTTTATTGGACATTAATATTGCTAAAGAAATTTAATTTGGCATGTTGAATAGTAGGAAATAAAACAAGCTTCTATCTATTCTGATGGTAAACTAGTTTTATTTTCTGTGCAAAAGTTTCACACATAGCCACTGATTCTTTGTTCATGCATTCAATAAGTGGAGCAGGTCAGTAGTTATAGAGAATAGCACTCTTGCATTTTCAACACTACTTTTGTGGCGAGAAGTTAAGCAAAATGACTCCTTTTATTGGCTAACTAGAAAGAGTACAATATGCAAGCTTTGGAGGCACCTCTGGTCCCTTAAGAAGTTGCCTCTGAAGCTAGCATATTGTAATCTTTCTAGTTAGCCAATAAAAGGAGACATTTTGCTTAACTTCTCACCACATCCATAATGGCTACCACGCTACAACACCCTAGTACTACAAACACTACTTTTGGAGATTTCTGAATTGTTTTTAGCTATGCGAATCCTAAGAATTGCACAGTGTGCAGTTGGTTTTATTTTACTCTCCTTTTATGCTTGGCTTTGTAGCACTCCTTTTTGACTTTACACATTTTTTAGGTTTTTCATGGAACTGTGGTGGTATAGGTTTCCCCCGCATTGCGATGCTAACCTATTCCTGAAAACTCCTTCACCGGCTGAATTTTTTGTAACATAAGTCATACTTACTTTTAATTTAAAAGCATTCTCTGGCTCCAAGAAAATTCCCCTGATTTATTTTTTTGATTTGTTGTTATCGGTGTTCAGATTTAAAAAAAAATGCATGAAAATTATCCATCCATTTTCTAACCTGCTGAATCCGAATACAGGGTCACGGGGGTCTGCTGGAGCCAATCTCAGCCAACACAGGGCACAAGGCAGGAACTAATCCCGGGCAGGGTGCCAACCCACCGCAGGACACACACAAACACACCCACACACCAAGCACACACTAGGGCCAATTTAGAATCGCCAATCCACCTAACCTGCATGTCTTTGGATTGTGGGAGGAAACCGGAGCACCCGGAGAAAACCCACGCAGACATGGGGAGAACATGCAAACTCCACGCAGGGAGGACCCAGGAAGCAAACCCGGGTCTCCTAACTGCAAGGCAGCAGCGTTACCTACTGCGCCACCATGCCACCCAACAATTGATTAGTGGACAGATATTGTTAGGTTCCATTTATGTTAATTATTTTTAAACTATTGTGTTTTCCTTTCTGTTTAAACACTTCTGTGTGTTTGTGTACTCATTACCATAATGAATTTAATAATTGCGTTATACATCAAAACATTTCTCTCTAATATAATAAAAAAAAACTTAGGTCGAGACATGACACTTTGACATCCCACGAGAGACACTTTGACGTCCCAGTGCATTGAGACAAAAGGACAGCTGCTGTACAGACTTTTAAATGATTGACGCGCAGCGCAACAAGCAGAACATGCAGCTTGCCAGCAACAGCAAGCCAGCAGATGATCTGACCGCATCTCCTTAGCGTGTGTTCAGCCCCTCCCCCGCCCCCGTTTCAAAACTCAAGCGGCAGAGACACGTAGTGGTTGGCACAAAGCGTGCTCCAGGGTGCAGTTCGGGCCGAAGCAAGCAGGGCTTGCTATGCCCCCTAGTATTATAATAATATATTTTTCTCTTCATTAAATACTTTTTAATAAAGCTGTTTACCTATCATTTCAAGTTTCACATTTAAAGGATTGTCCTTTATTGGGCTTTTCCTGCTACTTCAAAGTCATTTTTGTACCCTCGGTAATCAAGATCATGCAAGAAGGCATGTGAGTGGCAAGACAAGTGGTCTGAATTATGATACATGAGCACAGCATCACCTATGACAATGACAGAAACTGTCACCAATTACCAGCCTTACTACTTTCCATGGACTGTTAATGGCACATTTTGAAAATGGTCTCTGACAAGGTCATTAAAACTCTGGAACATCAACTTCATTATGTGGATATTAAATTATTTTCTTCAAATAATGTATCTAATGGATTTACATTTTTGTAAAGCACTGTGTGTGCCATGCGTTGGGCTGGCACCCTGCCTGGGATTTGTTCCTGCCTTGCGCCCTGTGCTGGTCGGGATTGGCTCCAGCAGACACCCGTGACCCTGTATTCGGATTCAGCGGGTTAGAAAATGGATGGATGGACAATGACTGACTGACAGTTGATTGTAATTTGGGAGGATCCTGCACTTGATTTTTATGTCCGCTACGGCCTTCAGTCTACTATTAAATTTGTCCACCAAGCTACAGTCATATGAAAAAGTTTGGGAACCCCTCTCAGCATGCATAATAATTGACTCGCCTTTCAAGAAAAAAGATAACAGTGGTATGTCTTTCATTTCCTAGGAACATCTGAGCACTGGGGTGTTTTCAGAAGAAAGATGTTTAGTGACGCAGTATTTAGTCGTATGAAATGAAATCAAATGTGAAAAACTGGCTGTGCACAAATGTGTGTCCCCTTGTCATTGTGCTGATTTGAATGCCTGCCGCTGCTCAGTGCTGATCATTTGGTTGGATGAGCTTGTTAAGCCTTGAACTTCATAGACAGGAGTGTCCAGTCATGAGTGGTCAAAGGTATTTAAGGTGGTCAACTGCAAGTTGTGCTTCCTTCCCTTTGACTCTCCTCTGAAGAGTGACAGACAGCATGGGATCCTCAAAGCAACTCTCCAAAGATCTGAAAACAAAGATTGTTGAGTCTCCT
The DNA here is from genome assembly GCF_016835505.1 of Polypterus senegalus. Taxonomy (NCBI): domain Eukaryota; kingdom Metazoa; phylum Chordata; class Cladistia; order Polypteriformes; family Polypteridae; genus Polypterus; species Polypterus senegalus. The sequence goes on from NC_053160.1 coordinate 5,915,210, forward strand.
GGTTTAGGGAAGGCTACAAAAAGCCATCTCAGAGGTTTAAACTGTCAGGTTCAACTGTAAGGAATGTGATCAGGAAATGGAAGGCCACAGGCACAGTTGCTGTTAAACCAACTCAGCAGGTCTGGCAGGCCAAGAAAAATACAGGAGCGGCATATGAGCAGGATTGTGAGAATGGAGACCGACAACCACAGATCACCTCCAAAGACCTGCAAGAACATCTCGCTGCAGATGGTGTGTCTGTACATCGTGCTACAATTCAGAGCATCTGTATGGCAGGGTGATGAGAAAGAAGCCCTTTCTGCACTCACGTCACAAACAGAGTCGCTTGTTGTATCAAATGCTCATTTAGACAAGTCAGAGTCATTTAAGAACAAAGTGCTTTGGACCGATGAGACAAAAATCGAGTTATTTGGCCATAACAATAAGTGCTTTGTATGGTGAAAGAAGAACACCACATTCCAAGAAAAATACCTGCTACCTACTGTCAAAAATGTTGGAGGTCCCATCATGCTGTGGGTCTGTGTGACCAGTTCAGGGACTGGGGCCCTTGTTAAAGTCGAGGGTCAGATGAATTCAACCCAATATCAACAAATTCTTCAGGATAATGTTCAAGCATCAGTCACAAAGTTGAAGTTACTTAAGCAGGGGTTGGATATTCCAACAAGACAATGACCCAAAACACAGTTGGAAATCTACAAAGGCATTCGTGCAGAGGGAGAAGTACAATGTTCTTGAATGGCCGTCACAGTCCCCTGACTTGAATATCATCGACAATCTATGGGATGATTTGAAGCAGGCTGTCCATCAAATTGAACTGAACTGGAGAGATTTTGTATGAAGAAGGTCAGAAATACCAACATCTAGAATCCAAACACTCATCACAGGCTACAGGAGGACAGCGTCGAGAGGAGCAAAGGAGCAAAAGGAGGCTCAACTAAGTATTGATGTCATATCTCTGTTGCGGTGCCCACATTTATACACCTGTCTAATTTTGTTATGTTGAATATTGCATATTTTCTGTTAATCCAATAAACTTAATGTCACTGCTGAAATCCTACTGTGTCCATAAGGCATGTCAGATATTAAAAGGAAGTTGCTACTTTGAAAGCTCAGCCAATGAGAAACAAAAAACTAAAGAATTAAGAGGGGTTCCCAAACTTTTTCATATGACTGCATTTACATTGCTGGCTGTGTAAGCTTTATGTTCTGAATTTTGACTGTTGTTAATACTACAAAATGTGGAGACTTACACTGCATCAAACTGACATCTCTTATTGTGTTCTTCCTTAGGCTTAGTTAGAGATATTGAGATGACAAAGCAAACACGGTAGTGGTCTTAAATGCAGATGTGCAGAATCTGCATTAAATCCTTTTGATATAACATGCTGACCGATATCAAAGGAAAACACAAGGCTTATAAACTCCTTTGCCATTAATAAAATGTAAAAACATCAAAAGGGGCAATACGTTTTATGCGCATGGTACTTGCACTATCAGTTATTTTGTGTTTTGTATTTGTAATTTAGACCACTTTGTAGAGATCTTTTTAATTTTGACATTAGAGTCTTTTTTTTTTTATTAAACAGGGTCAAAATAAGACAAATGAAATTAATTGTGGTTCAATGATATACAGTATAACAAAAAAAAGTTGTGAAAACTTCTAAAGAGAGTGAATACTTTTTATATGCACTGTATTATGATTCGTATTGTTATGCCGTATCTCTGATGAAGGCACAGACTTGCTTTAAAATTATCTTAAGGCATGAGAATGAATTACACAGTTAGGAGATCTGGGTTCGCTTCCCGGGTCCTCCCTGAGTGGAGTTTGCATGTTCTCCCCGTGTCTGCGTCGGTTTCTTCTGGGTACTCCGGTTTCCTCCCACAGTTCAAAGACATGCAGGTTAGGTGCATTGGCGATTCTAAATTGTCCCGTGTGTGTGTGTGCCCTGCGGTGGGCTGGCGCCCTGCCTGGGTTTGTTTCCTGCCTCGCACCCTGTGTTGGCTGGGATTGGCTCCAGCAGACCCCCGTGACCCTGTGTTAGGATATAGTGGGTTGGATAATGGATGGATGGATGAGAGTGAATTATGTTAATTAAAAGAATGCAAGAAAAGTCTTATTTATCATCATTGAAACCTAAAAATATCAATTTTATAATGCAAAGCTCATATCACATTTGTTATTCTTTAGGTTTTAAAGTCCTGTATCGAAATGTTCCTATTCCCACAGCTCATTAAGTATTGCATAGATTAGTGGTGTTAAATGTATCACACTTTTGAGTGAATTTCTTTTATAAAGAGTGGTTTAATAATCTTTTTCTATTCAGAAATGTATTATCTAGTCTACTGTAGACGTTTTTTAACTAGCAAACATACAGTTTAATGTTTCTCTCATTGTAATTCAGCATCTGTTACTACTGTAAAGTATGAATGCGAGTCTGTCTGTATTCTGTAACCATTAGGTCATAAACATAGACAGATTAATAAAAGTGCAAAGAAGAGTATGGAAAGCTCTTATGTATGGTAAGATGCATCTCATACAGTTGGCCCTTTGTCTTTATAAAGGGTTTCAATGAAAAGCACTTTAAATCTGGATGACGATAAGGTACAAAAGCGATATTTCCATTCCGACATCTTGAACGGCTTTTTGGTGACTGAAACAGTCACTGATTGTTTATGGCTTCCACAGGAAGGAGCTTTTGCTGAGTGGCCATTGATGTAAGGTCAGATTGCTGCATTAATTTCTTATCATCATTTAGAATCCTCCAGTTTATCCGGAGAGCCAAACCCTACTGTAGATCTGAGAACAATGAGAGCTGCATGACATCTGCGAGATGGTATCCATCAGTCAGTTCATTTCCTTGCCTTCTTTATACAACTCAGAATTGTAGGAAGACTGGGCCTATCCTAGCACAAGGCAGAAATATCCTGCATTGGATGTTAATCTACATCAGAACACCTCAGAAGTGTTTACAGTGTAGTGCAGATATTTTGAAATATTCCAGTGTTGCCCCATTGACAGAAACAAATTGTCCAACTTTATTCATAGAGGCAATTTGTCGTTTATTTTACGTTGGGTATCTATGTATATAATTCACTAAGGCAAGACAACCATGAAAAGCACGCCGGATGGGGCGTGGATTCACTAAGCCGCTGACAAGTGAGACACCTATGGCGCACGCAGGAAGGAGCCACGGCCACCAACTCCAAGAACATTGGATACGATGACAACTCGCAGGGCCAAGCCCACCAACTCGGACGTGACGACACAGAAAAAATGGCGTCATTTATGTTCGTCTGTCGTAGAGGCCAGATGCAGTGCAGGTCAGGTTAATGTCATGTACCTCCGAGCTATGTTGACTGTTCATAGAAGCGTGTTTCTCGCAGAAGTGAATCGCTATATGTGGTGTGTAAAACAGTTTACGAGGGATATCCCATGGGATCCTTAAAAGAATCCTTTAAAACTGAGGTTAAAACACAATGAAGGAAGCAGTCTTTAAAAACCAATAAGCCCTCTGCCTCTGTTTCATTACCGCCTCACCTGCTTCACCAATGCAGGCCCTGCAACAGTCGAGACGCTCTGTCAGCCGCTGACCTTCTCTGTGCCTGACCGGTTCACACAGAGGCAGGGCAAGAGAAAGCCGCGCCAGAGACAGACAGAGGCACACACACAGGCAGCTGGTGGGCGGCTCTCCGTGAGTTTCTCTTGCGAGCGGACACATGACCAGGCGGTGTGTATGCTTCGAGAACGAGGCTGGATGCAGCTTGCGACCGGGCACATGAGCAGGCAGTGTGTATGCTTCGAGTGCGAGGGTGGACGCGACAGGACCATCTAGGAAAAATCATGTCGCGGATGTGAATCGCTGTATGCGGCGTGTAGAACAGTTTGCGAGGGGTGTCCCTGTGTCTTTCCAGAAGTGTTCAACCATCAATAAATAATTATGCGCCGTTTGTTATGCCGCGGGTTCACTATTGTGTTGTATTTTGCTCTCTCCAGAGTTCCATCTTTTCATTCACTTACTGTTGTATTCTCACACTAACCTGTTTTAGACAACCGTGTCTTTCCAGAAGTGTTTACCATTCAATAAATAATTATGCATGAGATTGAGCGTGTGTCTAGGCGTGGGTAAGCCGTTGAACCCCATTCGGGCTGCAAACCGTGGAATTGCCACTAAGTGCGACTCATACGCTCCCACTGTTTTCGTCCCTACCCTTTGTACACACCCCCCTCCCACACGTTGACTGTTCATAGAGGCGTGTTTCTCGCGGAGGTGAATCGCCATATGCAGCGTGTGAAACGGTTTGCAAGGGGTATCCCATGGGATCATTAAAACATTCCTTTACGACTGAGGTTAAAACACAATGAAGTGAGCAGTCTTTAAAAAACGAGTTTTCGGTTACGACGCACGACCGCGTGCAGCATAGCAAAGTATTGTACACGATACATACAGCAATTCGCATCCGCGACAAACATGCGTCTTCTTAGATGCTCCTGCACTTTGTACACACCCCCCTCCCACCTCGCTTACGCCGCACGGACGATTGTGTGTTGGTTCGTTCCGTGCATTGTTACAATGTTGCTTTTCTTGCTGATTTATTACATTACCGATTTTGCAAATGTTAAATTTTCTCCCTGTGCTTAAAAATTATTAAAAAACCGGCCTGATTATGCGGCGTATGGTACGCCGCGGGTTGGCTAGTAATAACTAAAGTAGTAGGAATGCTATATAATTCAATGCAGTATGCACCCTTAGAATATTCTTCTGAGTATGATGGGCTGACTATGTAGTGCTGGTTTATGATGTAGAGATGTACTTTGGCGAACAGTACATTTGGATGTCTTAAGTGTGTGATAGATGTGCCTGATGATCTTGTGGCGTTGGATATAGGAGAATTCAATTACAGTGGAACCTTGGATTGTAAGCGTAATTCGTTCCGGAAATGTGCTTGTAATTCAAAGCACTCCTATATCAAAGCGAATTTCCCCATGAGAAATAATGGAAACTCAGACGGTTCGTTCCACACCCCAAAACTATTCATATAAAAATGATTAATACAAAATATAAAGTAAAACTACATCAAACAAATTAACCTGCACTTTACCTTTGAAAAGCATCATGGCTGGTGTGAGGGAGACGAGAGAGAGGAGGGTTATTGTGTAGGACGACTTTCACTCTAACTAACGGAATCCCTGCTATCTGTTGGCTCACTGGAAACTTATTTTTTTGCATCTTTAACAAGGAAACCTCTCCAATGACAGTTGCTTTTGCCTGAAGAGTCATTACACTTGGTCACAAAATAAAAAAAAATGCTTTACGCACTGTAAGGTTTCTAAACTCTTTTGGGATTCCACCCAACGGGACGGCACGTGGAAGAGCATCCCGAAGCAAACACAGGCTCCCAGGACTGTAGCAGTTCACCGCAAAAGCGAATCTGAAAAGATCGCGGACATGCTATAAGCGCCTGCCGTTGATGGGTGATACAAGGAACATTATATCACATTATAAATGCGCAGGGCACAGCATTACTTGGCCACTAACCTGGCCATGACCCTGCCTGACTGCTGTATCTGTGTATAGGAGGAGAGTAGGAGATCACACTACAATAAATAGCCGTGCTGTTCCTGTTTCAAGCGGAATAAAGCTGGTTTTGCTAAAGTACTGAGACTCGGCTTCATGTTTTGGGGTGCAAGACGGGGACTCGCATGTTACAACGCACACAAACGTGGTCACAATGCTATAGTAAACAGTATCCGTTCATACAGATGTTGACTATATGAGTGAGGCGTGCCGACTGAGACTGAGCATGAGAGACGATTACCCACAATACCGCGGTCTCAGTTGTGATCATGTGACACTTAGCAGACAAAGCGTATATGGACTACTCATACTGCAAGACCTCGCTCGTTTATCAAGTTAAAATTTATTACAAATTTTAGCTTCTCTTGCAAAACACTTGCAGACCAAGTTACTCGCAATCCAAAGTTGCACTGTATTCAGAAATTTTGAGAAAAGAACAGTCATTTTTGAAAGCTGTTAGCTAAAACGATCATGTTCAAATAAAAAACTTGTCATTTTTCCCCATGGTTTTGTGGATAAAGTATAACTTACTAGCAAAATACCCGCGCTTCGCAGCGGAGAAGAAGTGTGTTAAAGAAGTTATGAAAAAGGAAAGGAAACATTTTAAAAATAATGTAATATTTGCTTTCTATTCGTTTGCATAAGCACAGTCCTCCACCAGCAATTTTAACTTAGTTACAATTATCGTGTTCGTCGTAGGCATGACAAACGCCAGCAGCAGCGTGTCTATAAACTTAATTTAAACTTACGGTTTACACCGTGCTTTGTTTCCGCAGTAGCTGCACTTATGAATATACTTGTATGCGTCACTCGCTTCATATTCTTTTGCTTCTTTTGTTCACAGTCCGTTCACGTGAGCCGCTCTCTTGTGTGATCTTGCGATGTCCACGGCGTTATTTAATGTTAGCTAAGACCCGGCACTTAAAAGTTTCTCTCACACTTTCGCTGAGTTTGTGCCAAACACAAGATCATCTCATCTTCATTTGCATAAGCACAGTCCTTCCCCCGCGAATATTTACCTTATATGGGCAGGCACTCAATTATGTGGGAGGCGTGACTATGCGGGACACAACTCCGCCTCACACAGCGACCGAGCCGCAGGCTATGGCCATATACAGTGGTGTGAAAAACTATTTGCCCCCTTCCTGATTTCTTATTCTTTTGCATGTTTGTCACACAAAATGTTTCTGATCATCAAACACATTTAACCATTAGTCAAATATAACACAAGTAAACACAAAATGCAGTTTTTAAATGATGGTTTTATTATTTAGGAGAAAAAAATCCAAACCTACATGGCCCTGTGTGAAAAAGTAATTGCCCCCTTGTTAAAAAATCACCTAACTGTGGTGTATCACACCTGAGTTCAATTTCCGTAGCCACCCCCAGGCCTGATTACTGCCACACCTGTTTCAATCAAGAAATCACTTCAATAGCAGCTGCCTGACACAGAGAAGTAGACCAAAAGCACCTCAAAAGCTAGACATCATGCCAAGATCCAAAGAAATTCAGGAACAAATGAGAACAGAAGTAATTGAGATCTATCAGTCTGGTAAAGGTTATAAAGCCATTTCTAAAGCTTTGGGACTCCAGGGAACCACAGTGAGAGCCATTATCCACAAATGGCAAAAACATGGAACAGTGGTGAACCTTCCCAGGAGTGGCCGGCCGACCAAAATTACCCCAAGAGCGCAGAGACTCATCCGAGAGGTCACAAAAGACCCCAGGACAACGTCTAAAGAACTGCAGGCCTCACAATTAAGGTCAGTGTTCACGACTCCACCATAAGAAAGAGACTGGGCAAAAATGGCCTGCATGGCAGATTTCCAAGACGCAAACCACTGTTAAGCAAAAAGAACATTAGGCCTCGTCTCAATTTTGCTAAGAAACATCTCAATGATTGCCAAGACTTTTGGGAAAATACCTTGTGGACTGATGAGACAAAAGTTGAACTTTTGGAAGGCAAATGTCCGTTACATCTGGCGTAAAAGGAACACAGCATTTCAGAAAAAGAACATCATACCAACAGTAAAATATGGTGGTGGTAGTGTGATGGTCTGGGGTTGTTTTGCTGCTTCAAGACCTGGAAGACTTGCTGTGATAGATGGAACCATGAATTCTACTGTCTACCAAAAAATCCTGAAGGAGGATGTCTGGCCATCTGTTCGTCAACTCAAGCTGAAGCGATCTTGGGTGCTGCAACAGGACAATGACCCAAAACACACCAGCAAATCCACCTCTGAATGGCTGAAGAAAAACAAAATGAAGACTTTGGAGTGGCCTAGTCAAAGTCCTGACCTGAATCCAATTGAGATGCTATGGCATGACCTTAAACAGGCGGTTCATGCTAGAAAACCCTCAAATAAAGCTGAATTACAACAATTCTGCAAAGATGAGTGGGCCAAAATTCATCCTAAAGACTCATTGCAAGTTATCGCAAACGCTTGATTGCAGTTATTGCTGCTAAGGGTGGCCCAACCAGTTATTAGGTTCAGGGGGCAATTACTTTTTCACACAGGGCCATGTAGGTTTGGATTTTTTCTCCTAAATAATAAAACCATCATTTAAAAACTGCATTTTGTGTTTACTTGTGTTATATTTGACTAATGGTTAAATGTGTTTGATGATCAGAAACATTTTGTGTGACAAACATGCAAAAGAATAAGAAATCAGGAAGGGGGAATATAGTTTTTCACACCACTGTATATGGTCGAAAGTAGGTTCCAGTTATGACCCTTACGCGTAGAATTTCGAAATGAAACCTGCCTAACTTTTGTAAGTAAGCTGTAAGGAATACGCCTGTGAAATTTCAGCCTTCAACCTACACGGGAAGTTGGAGAATTAGTGATGAGTGAGTGAGTCAGTCAGTCAGTGAGGGCTTTGCCTTTTATTAGTATAGATTATTCATGCAGTTTACTTTATCCAGCTTTTTGTTTTTGTTTGTTTTAATCTGGGATGTGGGAAATTCTTGAGCCCTTGCTCTGCTTACATTAACACATTTTAAACAAAGTGGGATATATAAATAAAATGTATTATTATTGTTCCCTCTTTCCTAATTTATTTTGAACTGACTAAGCAGTGCAGCATACACTCTTGCCCTGAATTTCTAAAGCTAGCACAGCCTTGCAGCTTTTATCATCATGTAAGTCAGACCTGTTCAGAACTTCAACAAAAATACAAACTACACACGATTACTGTGGAATTTAACAGCTTTGCAGCTTTTTTACCGATTACCCCTGGGTCTCAATCAGCAGCTTTATGCCATGATATGTTCAGCACCACCCATAAATTGAATGTGCAAGCAACGTTGGCATTAAAATTGGGCTTTGTATCCTTTTCACGGCAACCAACATCATCACCATTTATTTCTATAGCACATTTTTATACACAGGATGTAGTGCAAAGTGCTTTACAGCATATCAAAGAAATAAGTACAAGAAAAGAAAAACAAAATGAAATTAGATGATAATAATAGTGATTTATGTTTTGTATGTTATTTATTCAATACACACATAATTACATCTAATAGATATGTCTCTCTATTATAAAAAAAAAGTGATCTTTTGAAGAGAGATCTCAGAGAGACGGAGAGATACTTTCACTTTCGGTGAGATGGGCAGGTCACGTCATACTTACAACCTTTAGAAGCAAGTCCCATGATACACATGCTGAGCAGGTTAGAGATAATGGAAGTTGGAAAATTCAAAAGTCTCAAGAAAATGAGAGTACAGTAATCCCTCGCTATATCGCGCTTCAACTTTCGCAGCTTCACTCTATCGTGAATTTTATATGCAGGCATATCTAAACATATAACTCGGATTTGTCGCTGCTTCGTGGGTTTCTATGGACAGTGGGTCTTTTTACTTCTGGTACATGCTTCCTCAGTTGGTTTGCCCAGTTGATTTCACACAAGGGACGCTATTGGCGAATGGCTGAGAAGCTACGCAATCAGAGTGCGTGTACGTACGTGTGCTGATTGGCTCAGCGACGGAGCGCCGAATTCGGTTCCGCTGTGTTAACCATTCATTCAGCATCACTGTATTTCGCTGTGTAAAGAGTTAACTTTTGTGCTCCTTTGTGTTTATCTTTGTGCGTAGTCAAGCTCTTCATTATGGCTCCAAAACGATCTGCTATTGCTTCAGGGGCAGTGCCCAAGCGCCAACAGAAGATGCTAACGATTGCCGAAAAGGTAAACGTTTTGGATATGTTGAAGGAAGGGAACCGCTAAACCGCCATAGGACGTCAGTACGGCATCAATGAGTCCACAATTCTTTTTATTTAAAAAGGAGGAAAAGAATATAAGATCTACGGCCGTAGTGTCCTTTAACCAGGGTGCAAAACGAGTTGTAAGTAGATGTAATAAGGCAGTAGTCTGGATGGAATCTGCTTTAGGGATTTGGATTGAAGAACAACAGCGGGGCTACACAGTCGCCTGAAGAGGCTCCTTTATAAGAGCTGTAACGCTCTCCTTTGTTGTGCAGTAAAATTAAACTCATCGTTATCGGACAAGTCGTCGTGTCATTGTTGGTGAGTAAGCATAATTCATTTTCTACGTACAGTACTTGTACGTATGTTTAGTGTCACTGTACACAGATTTTACTGTATACAATTTTTCTTGCATTGTATGTATTTATTGCTGGTGGCCTGTTTATCGTAATGGCTGTAACACATGTGATATCTGAGACGCCCGATATCTTTAAAATAATATTTAGGTTTTACTGTATATAAACAGTGTGTTTACATACATAATTTCAACGAATCTCACCTAATATCTAAGAGAATACAAAGGGTTTATGCTGTATAACTGTGCGGTAAATGTTTTTAAGAGTGTGGGAGGGCTTAAAATATATAAAAATAACCATATAAACATATAAACTGCTCAAAAAAATTAAAGGAACACCTTGAAAACACATCAGATCTCAATGGGAAAAAGAAATCCTCCTGGATATCTATACTGATATAGACTGGGTAATGTGTTAGGAACGAAAGGATGCCACATCGTTTGATGGAAATGAAAATGATCAACCTACAGAGCCCTGAATTCAAAGACGCCCCAAAAATCAGAGTGAAAAAATGATGTGGCAGGCTAGTCCATTTTGCCCAAATTGAATTGCAGCAACTCCAAATTGTACGCAGCACTTTGTATGGCCCCTGTGTTCTTGTATACATGCCTGACAACATCGGTGCATGCTTCTAATGAGATGACAGATGGTGTTGTGGGGGATCTCCTCCCAGATCTGGACCAGGGCATCACTGAGCTCCTGGACAGTCTGAGGTGCAACCTGGTGGCATTGGATGAACCACAACATAATGTCCCAGAGGTGTTCTATTGGATTTAGGTCAGGAAAGTGTGGAGGCCAGTCAATGGTATCAATTCCTTCATCCTCCAGGAACTGCCTGCATACTCTCACCACATGAGGCCAGGAATTGTCGTGCACCAGGAGCCACTGTACCAGCATAGGGTCTGACAATGGGTCCAAGGATTTCATCCTGATACCTAATGGCAGCCAAGGTGCCTTTGTTAAGCCTGTAGCGGTCTGTGTGACCCTCCATGGATATGCCTCCCCAGACAATCATTAACCCACCACCAAACTGCTCATGCTGAATGATGGTACAGGCAGCATAATGTTCTCCATGGCTTCTCCAGACCCTTTCACTTCTGTCATGTGCTCAGGGTGAACCTGCTCTCATCTGTAAAAAGCACAGGGCACCAGTGGTGCATCTGCCAATTCTGGTATTCTATGGCGAATGCCAATCGAGCTGCATGCTGCTGGGCAGTGAGCTCAGGGCCCATTAGAGGACATGGGGCCCTTGGGTCACCCTCATGAAGTCTTTCTGGTTGTTTGGTCAGAGACATTCACACCAGTGGCCTGCTGGAGGTCATTTTGTAGGACTCTGGCAGTGCTCATCCTGTTCCTCCTTGCCCAAAGGAGCAGATACTGGTCCTGCTGATGGGTTATGGACCTTCTATGGCCCTCTCCAGCTCTCCTAGAGTAACTGCTTGTCTCCTAGAATCTCCTCCATGCCCTTGAGACTGTGCAGTGAGACACAGCAAATCTTCTGGCAATGACACGTATTGATGTGCCATCCTGGAGAAGTTGGACTACCTGTGCAACCTCTGTAGGGTCCAGGTATCGCCTCATGCTACCAGTAGTGACACTGACTGTAGCCAAATGCAAAACTAGTGAAGAAACAGTCAGAAAAGATGAGGAGGGAAAAATGTCAGTGGCCTCTACCTGTTAAACCATTCCTGTTTTGGGGGTCATCTCATTGTTGCCCCTCTAGTGCAACTGTTGTTAATTTCATTAACACCACAGCAGCTGAAACTGATTAACAACCCCCTCTGCTACTTAACTGACCAGATTAATATCCCAGAAGTTTCATTGACTTTATGCTATACTCTGATTAAAAAGTGTTCCTTTAATTCTTTTGAGCAGTATAGTTTTTAATTTGTGGATTTTCACCTTTCGCAGGGGGGTTCTGGAACGCAACCCCCGCGATCAAGGAGGGATTACTGTAAAGTTCTCATTAGCGCCAACAAATGGAAAATATTACTTGGTGAAATAACAGAACAGTGAAAAGAGATCGAATAGAGTTTGAGGATGTCTCGGGTGCGTTCAGCCTTCCCTCTTCACAACGTTGCATATTTGTAGAGAATACATCGCATTAGCGCAAACAAAGAGAAAATAATAATCGGGGGAAATAACGGAACAGCGAAAAGAGATTGAATAGTGTTTGAGGATGTATGGGGCAGCTGTGGGGCTGTATGGCCAGTTCAGAGACTGGGGCCCTTGTTAAAGTCGAGGGTCAGATGAATTCAACCCAATATCAACAAATTCTTCAGGATAATGTTCAAGCATCAGTCACAGAGTTGAACTTACTTAAGCAGGGGTTGGATAATCCAACAAGACAAAACACAGCTGGAAATCTACAAAGGCATTCATGCAGAGGGAGAAGTACAATGTTCTGGAATGGCCATCACAGTCCCCTGACTTGAATATCATTGAAAATCTATGGGATGATTTGAAGCAGGCTGTCCATGCTCGGCAGCCATTAAATTGAACTGAACTGGAGAGATTTTGTATGAAGAATGGTCAACAATACCTCCATCCAGAATCCAGACACTCATCAAAGGCATAGGAGGCTTCTAAAGGCTATTAGATTAGCAACAGGAGGCTCAACTAAGTATTGATATCATATCTCTGTTGGGGTGCCCACATTTATGAACCTGTCTAATTTTGTTATGATGGATACCGTATATCTTCCAATAGTAGCCCCGGCGTTTATTCAAAAAATTATTAGGACGGCCCGTCGATTGTTGGAGACCGGCTATTAATCGCCTCGCAGACGGAATGGTGATGGGTAAACGGGATTCATTTGGCAGTAAAATACGCTTTGGTACCGCATTTACGGTCACAAAATGTAGGCAACAACTCCGGATGAACATTTCAGGATTTAATTAAATTATCAGTACAGCAGTACGGTCTTATTAAAGCAGTATACAGTACGGTACTACCGTAAGCATGAAAAACAGGTACGGTAGACGTCAACTTTCTTGCCAATGATGCCACCAGCAGTGGCCTGCACCAGTCCGAATTTCGCATGAAAGCGCTCATCAGCCCGACAAGGCCCCTGCAGAACATAAGGAAATGCAATGAGCTCCAAACTCGTGCATATAAGTATACATTACGACATGAGACTGGATAAGATACAATAAAGTACAGTACTTACCATCTACTCGTCATCTGAATAGGTAATGATTGCTTCATTATTTGCGAGTTCTTCTTCATCTTCCTCTTCTTGTGATGGCAATACAGGTACTCCCATTGCTTGTTGTCGTGCAGTAATCAGTTTTATCAGGATTAACGTGTCGAAGATGGCATTTTCATGTTCTTCCCGCCACCTCTGCCCTCCCTGTGGGGTTATGATTGACGTGGAAACGAAAGGGCAAAATGTACACAAAGAAATTTCTTTTTGACTTTCTCGCTTCCTCGATAGCATGCGATGACAAAATATTTTTGACACGAAAAGGTACTTACCTTATGATACACTGCAGGAGGGCGGTAGCCCAGGTGGTACGAAAATGAGGATCAGCGTACGAAAAAGGCAGTGGGTCATTGGAGATCGCCGTTTACTACAGATCGGCTACTATTAGAGACCGGCGTCTATTTGTCGCTACATCTCTTCAAACCCGGCGTTTATTGGAAACGGGCGTCAATAAGAAGCCGGCCACTACTAGAAGATATACGGTATTGCATATTTTCTGTTAATTCAATAAATTTAATGCCACTGCTGAAATCCTACTGTTTTCATAAGACATGTTAGATATTAAAAGAAAGTTGCTACTTTGAAAGCTCATCCATCCATCCATCCATTTTCCAACCCGCTGAATCCGAACACAGGGTCACGGGGGTCTGCTGGAGCCATTCCCAGCCAACACAGGGCACAAGGCAGGAACCAATCCTGGGCAGGGTGCCAACCCACTGCAGGACACACACAAACCACACACTAGGGCCAATTTAGAATTGCCAATCCACCTAACTGGCATGTCTTTGGACTGTGGGAAGATACCGGAGCGCCCGGAGGAAACCCCGCGAACACGGGAGAACATGCAAACTCCACGCAGGAAGGACCCGCAGCAGCGCTACCACTGCGCCACCGTGCCACCCTTTGAAAGCTAAGTCAATGATAAACAAACATCCAAAGAATTAAGAGGGGTACCCAAACTTTTTCATATGGCTATAGATACAGCTTAGATGAATTGTTGAGGGAATTGCCTGTGGATTGTTGCTTGATTGACATTTTGTACACTTTTTGTGTTGTTAAACATGAGATCACTATATTGTCTTTGTTATTCTGGTCATTTAATTTTGACAGAAAATTGAAAGATATTAAATATACATAAAGGACAAACACAAGTACTGTAATTATCAAGATGGTGATGTCTAGGCAGAGAACAAACCAGATTTGAATTCAAGGACTTGTCAGAGTTCAAAACAGGAATTCCTAACAAATATAAGACCACTGGAGTAAGATCCATTTTCAGTTGCTTTATTAGGCAGCAGCCACCATGGAAAGGGAAGTTGTCAGACTCGAAGAGACAGAGTAACTGACATTTGGGTGGAGTGAGATAACTGTGCAGAGTACCAGGAAAAAGGGCAGCTGCCAGATGGCTTATTGCACTAATGGGACAAAGGAGACACTGCAGTCGCCAAGAATAGTGGATTGGCTGGCAGTGCTGAAACACCGGATATGGCAACTTGACAATAGATGCTGAAGTGAACAAATGGTTACGGGGTGACTTCACCGGCTCTTTAGACGGACTGACAAGAAACAAAAACTAGCAACAATAATAGAGAGATTCTTTGCAGTGATGTACGGACTTTTTTCTGTTTAACCCTTAACTACGCACACTAGTGTATTTTGTACACCAATCTTGGTTATTTTAGTCCAATGTCCTTTTACCTGAATCTACCGGCAGCATCTGCCATCTGTCCTCTGCTTGTTTCACTACAAGTACAGTGTCACAATGGTTTGCCCCCAGTGTACCCCTAGCCGGTTTTATGAGTGGATGCCCAGTCGCAAGTTCCATATGGTGCAGTTGGTGCACCACGTGCACCACATGGGTACTTATGCATGTATGACAATGATGAGATGTTCTTCTTGCAATGACTTTGTCTGCAAAGAACATTCAACAACTGAAGTGAAATGTCATAAGTGTGCAAAATCCTGCCTTGGATGAAGTGTGACCGGTGACGAATGAGCACTGGAGAAGTGGATCAGGTTTATTTTCAGACCAGGGGTCCCCAGCTCCAGTCCTGGAGGGCCCCGGTGTCTGCAGGTTTTCATTCTAACCCTTTTCTTAATGAGTGACCTGTTTTTGCTGCCAATTAACGTCTTTTGAATTAATTTTAATTGACTTGTTTTTTAAGATTTGTTCCCCTAAATGTATTCATCGTTCCTCTGAATTGCTTCATTTCTTTCCTTTAATGGCACCCAAACAGAAATGAAATGTGAAGTAAGTGAGCCAACAGAAGACCAACTCAGTCAGGACCTCAAACTCCAACCAATTTCTCTCCAGGCAGTTGCTTAATTAGGCGCCAAGTCTTCTCGTTAACTAAACTCATTCTTTTATTCCATGGCTTGTTGCTGCTCTCATTGTGCAATAGAATACATTTCAGAAATTGTGGATTTTTCTCTTTTCTAAGAGCTCTGGTCAAATGTTTTGGGGACCTGAGCAGATCAGCATTCCTGTGACCTTCACCTTTCTTTATTTTCAGATATTGTATGGTGGTCACAGTTTGCTGGTCATGTCTTGGCTCATTTTGTATCTCACTATTGTTTTGCTGCTTATTAAGAAAAAAAGAAACAATTGAGGGGTCTGAGTCTTCAAGAGCAAGTCAATTAAAATGAATTCAAAAGAAGTTAATTAGCAGCACAAACGGGAAAACCTGTAGCCACTGGGGCCCTCCAGGACCGGAGTTGGGGACCTCTGCCCTAGACTGTGTCACAGAATGGTATTAAATTACATTTAAAACATGCACAATTCAAAATTAGTGCAATATTTTATATTACAACCTCACAGCGTGCATGTAAATAGCCATTTTAACGCTGGTGCATAAAGTACACCACGTGAGTACTTATGAGATGAGAAATGGTGTGAGTAGTTAAAGGTTAAAATTCATTTAACAGCTGCTTTAACATATGAATATTTTTAGCACTGTTCCTGGGATGGATGTGCAAAAGGTGAACTTGATCGAGTTTGTAAAGGAGTAGTGCTATTTCAAACACTCCAAACGTTCATCGCAAAGTTCACAGTGAGTCTATAAAAAGCTGGAATGGTGTCCACTGATGGGAAGCAGTGCAGTAAAATGCAAACGGTCTCACCCTTGATTTGTGACTTCTCTACTGTATGTTTTATGGACAACATGAATAGACAGTCTGATTCTGTCTGCTTACTTGGTCAAACAAGGTTTTACTTTGTGTAGTGGGATTCACAGGTATTTAATAACTGTCCTTTTCAAAAAAAAATAATAAGCCATCAGAAATGCTCAGGAGAATTTATTAACAAAGTAGTTTGCTCACTTGGTATAGCTGATGAGATTAGCATTACATTATATACTGTACAGTGCCAGAAAACCTTGCCAATTGTTTTGTAAAGAACACTGTGTGTACTTATATAGGTAATTATATGTGCATCTGAGTTTCTTTATGGCCCTGAAAAAATATTTTGTTGTGTTTTGTTGCCTAATAAAAAAAAAAAAAACACCTCTGTAGTGGCTATTAATATTCAAACAAACGCTTTTCTATACGTTATTATTCTTACTTCTTTGCAATGTGACATTGCCCTGTAAGAATTTTAGTCAAATGAAGTATGATATAAATGATTAAGCACTTTGCAATGGTATTTTCTGTGAAATAAACTACGCATGCCATTACGTATTTATGAATATTATCCACTTCATTTTAAATGCAGTTCTGTCAAATAAGGGTCTTCGTTTAGTCTTAAATAGAACATATTTCTTGTTATTGATCTTTTTAATTTCAAAATGTCTTTGTTTTTGCAGGCAGTGAACAACCATACTATGATGTACTGGCTCCAGCAGCTGCAGGTAAAGCGATGGCAGCACAGCAGTTCTGGGGTCCGAACAATGCTGGATCCAGCCACAGCCATTACCGAGAAATCCACCCAACCTATTTTCCATGAAAAGGAAGGTAAATAATACCACTTATAACACTTTTTAAAAACTGTCAATAATATTACTGCAGTCAAAAGTTTTGGTGTATGGAATGTGCTAAAAACATGTAAACTGCATGCTAGCGAGTCTAACATCTTGATCTAATTCTTGTTAATTCGTGACCATAAAATGCTCCAGCTAGTTTATGTTGATGCTTTTGCTGCAGATGTTCTTTATGTTACCTTTAATACAGTTAAATAGGACTTTCAGAGCATATAAAGCTTTAAAATTTCTGGTTGCGCAGAATTCCATTAGTTATGAGAAGCCATTGAATCGCTTTCTTTCAGCTTCATGCTGTAGCCTCGTACTTCTTCCAACTCGTTAACTTGGGGATGCCTTGCCAGCTCTTTCAGCTTCATGCTGTAGCCTCGCACTTCTGGGCCGGACAGACAGACAAAACACACACACACACACTTCCAGACGTAGATGTTTATACAGGTAAAATTCCATTACAATGAACTGCCAGGGACCTAAAAAATATTTTGTTGTAATGAAAATTTCATAGTAATGAGATTCTGTATTTGTCACTATAGTACTTTCTTTAACTTGCATCCAGGCGTTTGAGATCATTTCAATAGCTTATTTCACGTTAATTTTAACCTGCTCCTGTCTACAAGTTGTGCTGACGAGAAGTTTTCTCAGCATTTCCTTGCGATAGTACACTTCCAGGGTGCGAATGATGCCCAAATCCAATGGCTGAAGCACCGCTGTTCAATTGGGTGGGAGGAATTCAATGCGAACATTATTTAAATGTAGATGCATGTTGTTAGCAGCACAATCAGAACCTATCAATCAGAAGCTGAATCATCCTTTTCTTCTTCTTCACATTGTGAGGTTTCTGAACTCTTTTGGGGGGACCCCCCCACCCAACGGGAAAACACGCCAAAGTGCATCCCTAAGCGCAATTGCCGCGTCTGTGGAAGATTGTCTGTTGCCAGGGCAGGAAAAAGCGGGCTCATAACCCCAAAAGATGAGGCTGAGTCTCAGTTCTTTAGCAAAACCAGCTTTATTCAGCTTGAAAAAGGAAGAGCACAGTTATTTATTGTAGCGGGATCTGCCACTGTCCTATACACAGACACAGCAGTCAGACAGGGATGTGACCAATTTAGTGGCCAAGTAATACTGTGCTCTGCATTTACAATGTTCCTTGCATCACTCGTTGAGAGCTTTCCGGTTTGCTGTTGTACTGGCAACGGATAAAAAGTCTTCCACAGATGCAGTGATCGCACTTCGGGACGCTGTTCAGCATGCTGTCTAATTGGGGAGGTCCCAAAGAGAGTTTAGAAACATCACAACAGTGACTTTGCTTTTTCTTGAATGAGTGGCGCATTAATAGAAATGTTTCTTGAACGAGTATCACTGAACCACATAAAAACTGCTTTTTCGATGTCTTCAGATGCAGCAGTTTGCATACGTTTGCAACCTGAGATGTTTCTTCTTTTTTGCTCGGTCTTTCAAGAAAGTTGACAGTGTCGATAGTGAAATTCCGAATTCACTGCAGTATCTTTTTTCTTTTTGCCGGAATCGAAAGCCACAAACATTTAAAGTTTTCTTTTTTTCCCTAATATGAACTGTTGTCGTTTTTTCGTGTCGGCCATTTCTATAGGAGGGTGACAATGAGTTAAATTCCAATGGATATTTTTCAAATGTTGATGAGCAATAAGCAAAAGGTATCACTGAAAACCAGAGAAACACAGCAAAAAAAAACAGTACGAGGAAAGTTCAAAGGAAGAAAAAAAATTTTACAATGTTTCTGTTCGGGGATCGTTGCGCACAACTGAGCTGCGACCACAGAACTAACTACTCTGTGGATGATTTATTCAGGCATTTCAAAGTCTTTTGTAATGAAAGTATCTGCTGAATGTATTTCGTAGTAACGAGATTTCTATAGACTCGCGTCATATGGGGAAACTGTCGGGACCATAAAAATACTTTGTTGAAATGAAAATTTCGTTGTAACAGAATTTCACCAGTATATAAGATATATGTGTGTGCGTGTGTATTTGATTCCTTGTGCGCCACCATCCACTGAAGAGGGGCATGATCAGTGACAAGGGTGAATTAATGGCCTAAGAGATAGTAAATACCTCAGCTGTGTAATAGTCTGCTTGTTTGCCAAAGCTTCCTGTTCCACCGCCGCATACCTGGTCTCCTGATCCAGCAGTTTCTGGCTCCGGAACATGACGGGGTGTTAAACACCATCGACACTCTGGCTCAACGTGGCACAGAGTCCTGTGTCCGAAGTGTCAGTCTGGAGAATAAAGGCCAAGGAGAAATTAAGTGCCAAAAATACCAGTGCTGACGTTAGGGCTTGCTTTAGTTCACGAAATATAGCGTCTGCTTTTGAATCCCATGCTATGGTGTTTGGGGCTTATTTCTTGGAGATGCAAGTTACCAACTGGCGGTAGTTACCTGACAAACTGAGAACAGCTTGGACCTGCCTCTTGGTCTTTAGACAGGGCCAGTTCATGATGGCATCAATTTTGGAACACTGTGGTCTAAATGTA
This sequence comes from Polypterus senegalus, assembly GCF_016835505.1. Lineage (NCBI taxonomy): Eukaryota > Metazoa > Chordata > Cladistia > Polypteriformes > Polypteridae > Polypterus > Polypterus senegalus. Next base: position 5,935,031 of record NC_053160.1, read on the forward strand.
CCCCTGCCCAACAGGTAGCCCAAATATTTGGCCTTGGTTAATTAAAAAAAAAAACATTTCTTAGGGTTAATCTGAAGACTGGCCTCACCAAGTGTACAGAGCACCACCTTAACCTCTGCTGTAGGTGTTCCTTCCATGTGCTGGAATAGATGACCACGTCATCCAAGTAGGCAGGACTGTAGGATTGTGAGGACATAGCACTCTGTCCACCAGATGTTGGAAGGTTGCCGGCACCCTGTGCAATCCAAATGGAGGCACCTAATACTGCCAGTGTCCACTAGGGGTGCTAAACATTATCTTGGCCTTTGCGGAGTCCGTTAAAGTAACCTCCCAGTACCCTCTTGTCGTGTCCAGTATGGTCAAATACTCCACTGTACTGAAGCTCTCGGGGAGGTCATCCACTTACGGCAGCGGGTGAGCATCAAATTGGGAAACCTGAGTAAGTTGATGGAAGTTGGTGCAAAGCCTACAACTGCCGTCAGGCTTAGGGATCAAACCAATGGGGCTGGGCCAAGGATTATGACTCCCCTCTATTACACTTAAGTCCAGAATCGTTAGACCTCAAGTCCCACCTCTGCTTGTTTTGAGTCTATATGGGCGTTCCCTGACGACAACACCAGGTTCAGTCATTACGTCATGCACAATCAGAGAGGTCCATCTGGGCTTCTTGCTTTTCATCTCTGGGACAGACAGAATAACTGCTTCCAGCTTCTGCCGCTGTTTGACTGTCTGATCAGAACCGACGTTAAAGACTTATTTTTCAGAGAAAAATAGAACAGGGCTGACCGGAGGAGGGATCAGGGTCCCTATCATTCCACAGCTTCAGCAAGTTGATGTGATATACCTGTTCACTTGGCCGACAGTTTGGTTGCCACAACAAACAATTGACAAGACCCTTCCTCTCCTTAACTTCATATGGGCCTTGCCAATGTCCCAACAATTTAGAGTGTGAGGTGGTAACGAGGACCATGAGGAGATATCCCCGGCAGTATTCCTAAGGAGAAGTGCTGTGGTTGTAGCAACGGGCCTGTGCTGATTGGTCTTTGTCCATATAGTCCTTTACAATAGGTTGAATTTTTACAAATGTATCCTGTACCTGTACGGCATACACTAATACGTTAGTGGAAGGGAGGGCCTCTTCCTCCCAATCTTCCTTTTGGATATCCAGTATGCCCTGGGGTTGCTGCACGTAGAGTAACTCAAAAGGGGTGTAACCCACAGAGGATTGTGGGACTTCCCATTAGGCAAATAATATAAGGGGGAGCAACTGGTCCCAGTTTCTCTAATCCTTACTGACCTCCTTGCACAGCATTTGAAGATTATATACTGAAGCCTTTAAGTGCGTTATCTTGAGTAACTTGGCCATTTCCGTGAATGTCTCCGAGGTGAAGGACGCCTCCTGGTCTGTTAAGACTTCTTTGGTGATGCCAAATTGTGCATAGACCCCTACCAATTCCCGTGTGATGTTCTTTGTGGTAGCTGTACGGAAAGAGATGGCTTCAGGATAATGGATAGCATAATCAATCGGGACTAAAATATATTTATGTCCTCTCGCTGATGGTTCCAGTGGTCTTACTTTGTCCACTCCAATGCATTCGAAGGGAATATCAGAGGAATGAGAATGAGCTGTGCACGATCCCTCCTAGGAATTTGTCTCAGCTGACATTCCCGGGCAGGAAATGCAAAAGCGACAAAGCTCCTCATTTATCCTCAGACAATAAAATTGGAGCTTAATGCAGTCAAAGTTTTTTTTGGCTCCTAATTAGATTGTGGGCAATTCACAGACCTGCCGCCAGAAGGCTTGCAGAACCAATAACAATGACTTTACTTACCCATCATGCTCTGGTACATGATAAAGAAAATCAGTATTCAAGACAAAGTGGACAAAGGTCCCTGTGGCATGGGATAATGCATGTGTTGCCAATTAACTAGATTGATTGCATTTTTGGCAAAATTTAAGGAATCTTCATTCCATTGTTTTCTTTTAAAGGAGGCTGAAATTTGCCTAAACTGAAAGTGTGAGAAGGATAGAGGGTCCTGACTGACCTCAATAGGCATGGTTTCCACCCACGATAGAGAAATGTCGTCGGATATCCCTTCTGTCTGCGTCGTCGTGGGGTCTACCATGTCAAACTGCATGGCCATGTTACTCCTTACAGCTGGCTGTAAACACGGTGCGGAAACAGATTGAGACAGTTCTTTCCTGTCCATTACTAGGCCCAAATGTTTCTCATGAGTGGAATGTGTTATACTGCTTTTATTTTCAGACCAGTCTTAACTCACCACATGAGGTGGGTTATGGGGAACCGGTATTGTTTTGAGTTTTCCCATGGATACAGGTCAGACAGGTCTTTCCCTTTAACCAATGTCGCGGTAATACAGAGTGGCGAGCAACAATGGATATGTTACTGCCGGAGTCAATCAATGCAGTTACCTTATGGCCATTCACTAACACTTCTGTACAGGGAAAAGAAAAAAGGTTTAGCGACTGCACAGTACCTTTCTCCTTTTCACCATGGGTCAGCTAAGCAGAGGTCAGTTGTGTCCTTCCTCTCTACACTTGAAACAGCGTGGAGACGGCATATGTTTCTCTATAGACTTCATTATGTGTTCCGTGTTGTGATGAGAGGGCTCCTGGTGTGCAACACACCCATCCGGGTTTGGCGTACAGACTCTTCTGATCTCGCGGCTTGAGAGGCAGCTCTATGCTGCTCAGTAGTATCATTAAAGTCTTCTGTGTTTTAGTATGGTTGTCTCCGGACCTGCTGGGCAAGATAATCAGGGAGGGCATTCACTAGGAGGTCTCAGGCAACCTATTCAACCTCTTGTTGGGTGTCATTCACGTCTGGCTGTAGTCAGCACCCTGTTTTCCCCCCACAAATCGAATGCCTGAGATCAGGAATGCTGCTCTGGGTTAAACCGCCACTCACAGCAGATCCTTGCTTGCTGATCCATCGAAGCACCATACCTTTTTAAGACCTCCGCCTTGGGCTTATTGTAGTCATCAGCAGCCTCAGCACTGAGATTATATTAAGTCTGCTGTGCTTCATCTTTCAGGAACAGCACCAGTATGTGAGCCCATTCCGTTCGCTCCCAGTGATGTCTTACCGCAGTATACTCAATTATAAAAGGAAATAAGATTCAATATCATCATTTCTTATGTAACGGCAACAGTGCCTGGGATGGAACCCGCAACATATCCTGTTGGGTAGCCACATGTGCTTGATACCACACTTCAGCTTCAGTGACCTTGGTCCTGTACTCTCCCACCTGGACCTGAAGCTTCTGGATTTCAGTAGCCATGCCAGTGAGTTTCGGTCTTTCTCTTTGGACGTTTTAGCAGAATCCTGCTGACTATGCCAGTTGTCAAGAAAACACAAATACCCAGAAAAAGGTTTGTGGTAGCCACCCTGTATACTAGAAAATTAGGCTCAAGGAAAACATAATTATGTCTTTTCAGACAGAGCTCAATACGGAACTGGCTATGGCTAACAAAGATGGAGCTTATATGTGATGGGAACGGGAAGCGAGGTCAGGAGATCTGGGACAGGATGCGAGGTCAGGAGAGCCAGGATCGGAAGTGCTGTCATCAGGTGGGACTGCCTTTTGAGGGTCTGCAGAGGAGGAAAGGAAGTGTTAGGTAACCCTTTGTCTGGCAGATAAATACTCTTATTTGAGCCCATAACCTGTTTCTCAATCACCAGTATGTGACGTTGTGAATGATATAACTTAACCAACACTATCACAAAGTTGAACCGTAAAAACCCAACTTAAGAGATGGTGGCTAAAAACACGGAACTGACTCAGTGCTTCAATCACATGACTAGGGTCAAGAAAGCTTTTAAACAGTGTTGCCTAAGGCAAATGGCCCCAAATTATCACAAAGGGTATGTGTGGGTGGGGGGCCCTGCCCCAGCCCCAATGTTCAATAAAAATGATGAAAGAAATCATACAATTAACAGATAAGGGAACATATTGAGGTAATTAGCAGAATTGCAGACATGAACAAAAAAGGGAAAATGATTTAACAAGTACCTCTGTTATGGGTTCAGTAAGAACCACATTTAAGCCAGAATATAATTAGAGGTTCGAGTAAAATTGCCAGGTGAGTGAGTTAAATGTTTCCCATGTATGACTTAAATATTTGAGCATAATGAAGACTTTCAGACATTTACTAAAGTCTTTTGCAGAGTTGTCCCTACCGTTAGTGTAAGCTAATTAAGTGAATAGTTGTAATTGAAAGACACAACTTTCAGGTTTTTATGCCAATGAGCTATTAGCTGCTGAGGGTGAAGTGGCAGGGATGAGAATCCGTACCTCCAAGTCTGAGGTCATGGTTCTCTCTCAGAAAAAAATTGGATTGCTCTGTCCAGGTGGAGGGGAAGACAACCACGCTTATTGGAAGAATCTTGTTTAAAAATGTTGGAAGAATGGAACATGAGATCGACAAGTGGATTAGGAGAGTGGTGGCTATTCCCCGGGCACTGTACCGGTCCATAATTGTGAATCGGGAGGGGAGTCTAAACACAAGATTCTCAGTTTACCCATCGATCTACATCTCTGTCCTTACTTTTGGTCATGAACTGTGGGTAATGACTGAAAGCATGAGGCCGTGAGTATGAGTGGCAGGAATGAAGATGGCCAAGCTGACACTTTGTGACAGGGTGAGCAGCTCAGCGATTCGGGAGAGCCTCAGAGGAGAGTCTCTGCTTCTCTGGATTGAAAGGAACCAGCTGTAGGGGATTGGGCATGTTGTAAGAATGCCTCCTGGGCGGCTGCCCCAGAGCTGCTCCACCCATGTCCCACCAGGCAGAGACCTTTATAGCAGATCCTGGATGGATTATGTCTAGGCTGTTTTGGCAATGCCTGAGAATTCCTCAGGGAGAGCTAGAATTTGTAGCTAGGAACAGGGAGGTCTGGGCAGAGCTGCTTGGCCTGCTGCTGCGGCAACCATCACCAGGAAAGGAGGTTTCAGAAAATAAGATGAGATGAGAGATTTTTGCTTTAAAAGGTTTAAAGGATACTTAGACCAATTAAACAATTTATTGAATTATATTTTGAGTTATTTCATAGTACTGTGCTATATGTATACCATATGTCCTGTGCTATTTATGCAAATTGACATAAACTGCACAGACTCATCTTAAAGAGAACTCAGTGGAAGCCTGACTTATTAGTCATCAGTTAGGCAGAGAGGGCATTTTCAGCCCCCACATTGAAAGGCTGACTCATTTCCAGCTTAAGTAGTTATAGCAGGCTTACATCATCTTACATCTACTTTAATAAATAAATAAATAAAAACACATTCTACTCGAGAAC